>NC_041385.1:764614101-764621992 GCF_002162155.2 Triticum dicoccoides
CACACCCACACACCCACACCCACACCCACACACACACAAACACACACACACACACACACACACACACAGAGAGAGAGAGAGAGGGAGAGAGAGAGTCCATCTCACACACACATGCTCTAGGCAGAGCATTTGTTCCTACCACCCTTCATCAGACCTTACCCGTACGATAATCAATCACCTATATTTACTTGTATAACATGGACAAATTCCAGTTTACTTTAGTAGTTAGCAAACTTATCATCTGTACCCTTAAAAAAACCAAGTTGGTGATGATGGTGTGCCTGCCATCTTGTAATATAGACCGTCTGATCTATATCTGACGGATAGAAAGCAAACTATGATAATTTTACAAAAGATACCCGCACCTCTCTCCACATCCTTATCTCCCACAACCTCATTGCTGAGTAATTAAAAAGGAAGTCTCTAGAACAATCTAGCATGGTGGCCGCTGCCGCCTGCCGGGGCCGTCCATCCCCATGCCTCCTCCCATTCCGACCACCAGTCACCACCATGCTCCACTCCTCCTCACCTTATCTCTCATCTTTCATTTTTTCAATGACATTCTCGAGATACCAGTTTTCCGATAAAATTCTCGAGATATCATTAGTTTTTACACATGGGATTACTCCTGCATGGGTCAATCACAATAGGTGTTTTGTAAAGAAATGAATATTGATGTTCCGTGCAATGCACGAGCATCTTGCTTGTAATTATATAACGCAAATCATGAGCAGGAAGTGACATTTTTTTACACAACCATGTTAACATGGTCACGTAATCACTAGCTAAAGTAAATATCATTATACTTATATCCCGATGCAAAAGGTTGAGTACATGTCCGAAGAGTAGAGTCGCACAAACACACTTTATCTCTCAGAATCTCTCTCTCTCACACACACACACTAGTTACGTGACGCCCACTTAAGCAGACACGTATGTTACAATTTGTGCACCCGCGGGTACACGTGATGCTGCGCATTTATTTAAGCTGAACGGTGAACCCAAACAGTAGCTGCATTCATTCCCCTCCCGCCGCCTCTTCTCTGGTCGCTGTCGCCCGGTAGTCATGGCCCGACCGAAGGTAACAACATACGCCATACTCCCACCGGAGCGGCGCTTTAATCTGGAAATTTTAGTGGTCATGCATGCATCTTTTTGTGCTAGCACTCCTACGTATATAAGGGTTGACCGGTCGCTTCCCCCGGATGTGGGCGGGCGGTGGACGAGGAAGGAGAAGGGAAGCGGGTTGTGGAGTAGTAACGTTTTTTACCACAATTTCTTAGGAAACTATGTGCAACAATTGAGTAGTTTTGCAAACTACCAGTACTACACCTGAAACGGTTCAAAACCTATACTCCCTTGCCAGCGCGTGCTTCCCGCGTGAAACGGTCAGCGTCGCCCTGGAGCGTCAGTGCCGCATTAATGCCCAGCCAGAGCGGAGGCGACCTCTCACTGGCACCGGCTTTGAAGCGCTGCGATGGCCGAGAGAGTGCCGCTTCCTGGTGCACGCGACTGCTCCGCGTCGAGGCTGGCCATAGGCCCTATTTGGATCCATGGGTTAGAGTTAGTTTGAGCTAGTTGGGGCTCAAATAGCCCTAAAGTATCCAAGCATGAGGGTTTAAATTGGACCAAGTTGCACCGAACCCACCAAAAAAAACTATCCCACTCAAGAGGTGCTAACTGGAGATAATTCTCATTGGGACCACTAAAAAATAACTTTTCTCTCTACATCAAGTGCATTTATTGTCAATCTAACCCTGTCACCCAAACACCTCTTTGGCTACAGTTAGTTCAGGGTTAGTCATGAGTAAGTCTAACCTCTAGCTAAGTTAGAGTATCCAAACTGGAGTAGTATAGGACATGCAAGTTGCTCAAAGCATACAATCAAATTCGTACGTGAAAGGTGTCGGGTGGTAGGTGCGACATATGCCAACGGATGGCTTATCATTGTGGGAGCCAGTAAGACATCACCGGTGCCTGGAAATGGGATAAGGCGAAGACATGCATGCCGGCGGATCTTACCCAGGTTGGGGGCTCTCCGTGGAGATAATACCCCTACTCCTTCTTTGCGGGGTCTCCGCATGATCACTAGATCGATAAGAAGCTACAAGAGGCTCCTTGAGCTGTTCGATGGGAGGAGGAAGAATGGCAAGGCTAGCTCTCTTCTCTCCCTATGGTGGTGTCTAAAACTCTATGAGATCAACCCTTTGCATGGGTCGCCCGGGGGGTTTATATAGGCCTACCCCCCGGGGGTACAATGGTAATCCGGCTGGGCGCGGGCCCCAGCCATCAGTGTCTATGGCCGCCGGCTTCTCCGCCGGCTGCTGGGGCCCGCCAACTGGTGGGTCCCGCCAGCTGCCGGCCCATTGGTCGACAGGCCGACCCCACCGCTTGGGGGTCTTGTCGGGGGCTGGTTACTGTTGCCTCGCCCTTATGACGAGGGCTTTGTCGAGGTAAGCATGGCTACAGTGTCGCCGCCTTGCGGGCTCTCACTATAGCCTTACCTCGTCTTGTCTCCTTAATGGTGCACGCGCCCCGAGGAGGGGAGCAAGCCGGCAATAGGAAGCCGGCCATGCCTTAGGCCGGCTGGGGGAGGCCGGGCCGCCTTCAGGCGTCTCTCTGACCGAAGGGGCCCGCCGCCTATGGGCCGTACTGGCAGGCCCTCGTGGATGGCGTCATGATTAGCATGGCAACAGTGCCACGCCGGACGGGGAGGGCTGTTCCGTACGGCATACTGTAGCCATGCATGCTTCTGGGATTCGGGGGTGGCAGGGTCCACTGTTGCCACGCCCCGTCCCATCATCGTTATGGGGGGGGGCAGACTTTTAGGGCGCGGCCCGTGGCCGCCTGCCAAGGGCCGGCCTCTTGGAGTCGGTCTTCTTGGGCCGGCTTCTTAGAGTCGGTCTTTCCGTGGCCCGCTTCTTAGAGTCGGCCCTGTCGTGGCATCCTCGAAGAGAGTTTAGGGCCGGGCCGCCTTCCGGTAGCCGACCTGTGAGACAGCCGGCCGGAGGAAGGCGGCCCCATGTCTTGGGTGCTTCAAGGCTCGGTTGGCCCGTTGTTTTTCTAAGGGCCAAAGGGAGCCGGTTAGGCTACCTGTGATCATTTACTCCGACAGTAGTCCCCGAAGCTAGTTCGGCTTTGTGGCTGAAGGGGGAATCGAGAAGCTCGGCCAGCTTCCTATCCCGAAGAGCTGGCAGCTAGGAGCCGGCTTCTCTTATGTGTACCTTCTCGGCGAAGTCTCCTTGAAATCCAAAGGCGGGAACCAGCTGACGCGCTAGCCAGGCGGCAGGCTGGCCGCCCGCCACCCGTGCGCCATGCGGCACCCTTCGGCTGGAAGGGCCTGTCAGCCCACGCGCATGACGGGACGTCGCCGCAGGCCGAGGCCCGCCACTTCCACACCTCGGCCCGTGCGCGGATCTTCTGCGGCCCGAACCGACGGCACGTCTTCTGGCGGTGGTTCCCACTCGCCGTAAAGGCGCGATAATTGCGGGACGTGGGGGAGTGGGCGCAGTTAATCCCACGCCCCCCCGCGCCTCGCCTCCTCGGCTTCGCCGCACGAGGCTATAAGTAGAGGCGGGGAGGGGGAGCGGCAGTCGTTCGCACGCTCGCCCTCGCTCCGCCACCTCCTTCTTCTTCTTCATTGCCGCAGCGGCTCCCCGCAATGCCTCCATTCCACCACTCCTCTTAGCGCGCCGAAGTCTTGCCGCCACCGCACCGCACGTTCTCCGTTGCCGCGCTCTCCGTTGACCTTGCGCCACCATGGCTCCAATGTCGAGCTCCTAGGACGACTCCAACGTCCACGACGACCATATCGACTTCCTCCGCAAGACGCGGCGGTTGCTGGGCGAAGATCTCGTGCGGGTTCGTCTCGCGCTGGCGAGGGAAGTTTCGCCGGTGCCGCAGGAGGGCGAGCGAGTGATCTTCTACTCGCACTGCTTGCACGGCGTCGGCCTCCCCGCGAGCGGCTTCTTCCGCTCGTTTCTTGATTTCTACCATCTTCAGCCGCACCACCTCACTCCCAACACGGTGGTGCTGCTGTCGGCCTTCGTCACTCTGTGCAAAGGTTTCCTCGGCGTCCTCCCCACCATCAAACTCTGGGGGGAGTTCTTCCAGTCCAAGATCGGCACGGTCGTTGCAGGCGTGCCAGCTCTATGCGGTGCCTTCATCACCATCCGGAGATCCACCGCCGACAACCCATTCCCTCCTATCGCGCTGATCCAGTCGGTGAAGCTCTGGCAGAAGTCTTATTTTTATGTGAAGAACATCGTCCCGCATGGTGACTACGTCAACTTGCCGGCTTATGTAGCCGGCCCGCCGCCTGGGAGGCAGCCCTCGTTGTCCTTCCGGGCCAGGTCGCTGACGCCGGCTGGAGCTGGTGCCGTCGCCCGGCTTCGGGTGCTGATCCAGTCGGAGCGCTTGACTGAGCCCGACTTGATAGCCGCCTTCGTCGAGCGCCGGGTACTCCCACTCCAAGGCCGCCCTCATATGATATGTCAGATGAGCGGCCGCTTCGACCCAAGCCGGCTCAGCACCAGAGAGATGGCTCACGACGAGGTATCTTACATGGTGAACTACATCGCCAACTGCAAGCTCACCGTGGAGTGGCAGTACAGCAAGGAGCCGTACTCTCGTGCCAACCCCCCACCCATGGTAAGATTTTCTTTCCTTTCTTCTTTTCTTGTTGCCGAGTTCTTTCTGGCCGGCTTCTGACCAGTCAGCTTGTTTTCAACCAGAACCCCCTTCTTCATCCTTCGGCCGGGACCGCAGGGCCGGAGCGCGAGTTCACCCCTGACCGCGTGGTGGACGACCTTGACGACCCCGACTTGGGGGAGGCCGCCCTAGAAGCCGACGTCGTAGGGGGAGGCGGCAAGATAGGCGGCTCCGGGTTCACCGCCGACTTCGATGACAGGCCTGACGATGACGAAGCCGACCCTAATCCGCGCCGTCAGCTGTCATCCGACCAGCAAGGCGCCGGCCCTTCCGGCGGACCGCCTGCACGAGGCGGCGCGCAGAAATGTCGGGCAGCACCGACTCTCTTCGGCGGCCGGCCGAAGAAGCCCAAGGGATCCGCGGTGGCGAACAAGCGGGACGAGGCGGCCGCGAAGGCGGCCCGCTTCCGCAAGGTGGTGAAGCACCCGTAGGCGGTTTCGGCATAAGTACTGATCTTTGCGCGCCTTTCTTTCTTTCTTTAGTCGATGCTCTTTTAATTCCTTTCCCCGTTTCATCAACCAGGGACCCGCTTTCTCTTGAGCGGGCTACCGCCGCCTCCATAGTCGGCTGGGCGGGAGGATCCACGAGTTCCCGCCGCGTAGATCCTCGCGCTGAGCTCCAAGCGGCGACGGAGCGGAACACGTGGGAGGCGCGGGAGGAGCGGGAGGCGGAGGAACGGAGGGCAGCCGCCACCGAGTCGGCTCGGGAGATGATGGCAGAGTTGGCCGAGGCGCAGGCCGACGCGGTGGCCAGGGCCCAGGTGGAGGCCGAGGCCGCAGAGAGGGCGGCGGAGGCCCTGCGCGGACAGCCTCCGCAACTCGTCATCCCCCTCCGCTCCGCGGCCCCCGACATGCCGGTGCCCCCGCAGGAGGAAATCGGGCGCGACCCGCCTGCGATGGAGAGGGAGGGGGGCAACGTAGTCGTCTCAGAGGGAGAAGTGGTGACGCCTCCGTCGGCCGGGACAGGCCAAGGCGGCCAGCCTGAGGTGCCGCCTGAGCAGCCGGCTGGGGGCGAGCCGACTGCAAGGGTGGATCTTGTGGTCTTGTCGCCGACTCGTCGATGTGCGGGGAGGGCGGCTTCAGAGCCAGATCCACAGAGGGCCGCTGGCTCCAGCTTGTTGGCGCACGACCTGGAGACGGCCATCGTCAGCTCGCCAGGGTGGACGCCGGGCGATGGGACAGCTGCGTTGAACCTGGCGGCGCAAGATGTCCGCAGCCGGCTTCAGGCTCACGCCACCGCGCTGCAACAGTGCACCCAAGAGTTTCTTATGACGCGGTCGGTCATTCGGGTGAGTTTTCTTGCTCTTGATTTCTTCCGTGGCGGCGCGTCAGCGCACCCACTGGGTGTAGTCCCCGAGTTCCAAGTGGGCTGCTGAGCAAGCGGCTTGGAACTTCTCAGAAGACTTTGTTTTAATGACTTGTTCTTGCTCGCACCTTCGTCCTGTTTGCAGGATTATCACAACCTCCACGCCGCTACCTTCAACTCCTAGGCCCGGGAGATGAATCAAAAGGCCGCGGATCTGACGGAGAGCCGGTGTGAGTGCTTTGTCTTTTTATCTCATGTGGGGGAGTGTCAGCGCACCCACTGGGTGTAGTCCCCGAGATTCGGTCCGACTGCTGAGCAGTCGGGTCGGGTCTTTCTTGCCGACTTCTTTCTTAATTTCTTCTTCTTCATATTGGCAGGATCCAATGCCGACTTGAGGAAGCAGCTGGGCGTGGCCCAGACCGCCCTTCGCACCAAGGAGGGCGAGTTCAGCGCCTTGGTTCAGGAGCGTGATCGTCTGGCCAAGAAACTGGCCGACCAGGAGGAGAGCCACAAGGCGGCCCTGAAGGCGGCGCAGGACAGCGAGGCCGCCCTCAAAGCCAAATATGAGACCGAGGCGGTGAGCTGGGCCGAGGCACGGCAGGCTCTGAGGCGAAGGCTACGGCCGGGTCGAGGATTTGATTAACGGTAGGCTGCCTTCTTCTTCGTTCCTTTGCTTGTCCTTGTAAACCTGTTTATCTCCTGACTTGTTTCTGTTTCTTTCTTCTTTGTGAAGAGTACTTCCCCGGCTACTCTGTCGCCGCCAACAAGCCATCGAAGCTCACCGTGAGGCCCGGTGGCAGGCCGGGGTTGAAATCGCACCGGACGCCAACCGGTCGCTTGAGGAGCAGCTGCTGGCGATCCAAGCCCGCCTGCAGCCGTCCTACCGCATGCTCCGCCGGCTTCAGCGTGCTGGAGAACAGGTGCTGGCCGCCCTCTGGCCTGGCGAGGTAATTCCCCGCACCCCAGCTGTACTGTCGACTGGCCGGAGGTAGCAGTCGGCCGCCTCAAGGCCTGAAAGGCTTCAACAGCTCGGTCCAGCGCCCGACGGACGCTAGAGTTCGTCCGGGCTTGGTACCCTGGGCTGAACTTGGACCAGCTACGCACCTGGCGGCAGGAGGCTGCCGAGCAGCTGGAGGCGGTGCGGCCGGCTATCATCCAGCGTGCCTCGGCGATCACCGACTTCACCGACACCAGCGCCTTTGCTCCTGAGGTAAACAAGGATGGCGTCGCGCAGCCGGAGGAACGGTTCGGGCTGAACCCGGGCGACGGTGAAGACTCGGCGGAGGAGATCCGACTCCAGCGAGAGGGCGAAGAGGAGGAGGAGGAAGACGGCGAAGACGTTGTGCCGGATGGTGAAGCAGCCAGCCAGCTTCAGCCTGACTGTGCCTCCAGCAATGAGGCGCGTGCGAATGCACCGCTTGCCGCATGTGACGATCTGGCCGAGACTCGCCAACCGGCCACTCCTCCAGCCGACACCACCGTCTCCACCAATCTGCCTGACGCCCCAGATGCTCCTTTGGCTTGAGTCGCCGTTTTTACATTCCTTCTTGTCACTCTTTGGACAACTTTATTAACTTTGCAATATTCCACCCACTGGGGGCGTATTCAAACTTTGTCGAATGCCGGCCTCTCAAAGGCCTTTTGTGTAAATATTTTTATGCATGTGATTGGCTTCCATTCCTACTTGCTTTTTATCTTTCGGCTTTTTTCTTTGCCGCCTTCCCTTGGTTGCCGCCTTCCTAGCCGGACAGCTGCTCTGCAGTCTGTGGCCGGGTAAGGAATTCGGCCGTCTGGAAAGGCAAGTACTCAAGCTTTCTTAGATTGTAGCAGAGTAAGAAGGGAAGCCGGCCAGCCGGTTGCTTTGACAACCAGTTGG
>NC_041385.1:764622394-764637081 GCF_002162155.2 Triticum dicoccoides
TTGTATTATGTAAGTTCGTTAGTCCTTAGCCGTTTTTCATGTGGGCCTCCTTTTCTGCCTTTGGCTCTTGCTAGTCAGACAGCTGACTCTTCGAGCTATGACTTTCGCAAGAGAGGGCTTGGGTGCCGGCACATTACTTGTCTGACTGCAGGTAGAACTTGAACATAACTCAAGGCGGCAAGTCCCCGGGCCGACTAGTCGAACCCGGTGTCGGACGAAAAAATGAATGTAGGGGCATAACCGTTGGTATGGTACCCGGCATTCATAGATAAAAGAGGGTAGTCCCCGAGAAATCCTCGAGCAGCCCGTTGTCTCATACTTAATACAAAAGGTAGCGTGGTACATACTGCATTTCAACTGTAAAATCTTCGGAGAAGATTGGCGTTCCATGGTCGCTCTGACTCCTTACCGGAATCGTCTCTCTTGCGTGCCTTCGGCTTCTGCGCGTCGATCAGTTAGTAGGAGTCGTTGCCTAGAGCCCGGCTGATGACGAATGGGCCTTCCCAAGGGGCCGAGAGCTTGTGCTGGCCGGCTGTTCGCTAGATCAGTCGGAGCACAAGATCTCCCTCTTGGAAAGCTCTTGACTTGACCTTCCGACTGTGGTAACGGCGTAGACCTGCTGGTAGATGGCGGACCGGCTGAGTGCTAACAGCCAGCTTTCTTCCAGCAAGTCGACACCGTCTTCTCGTGCTTCGTTGGCCTCCGCCTCCGTGTACATGGTGACCCGAGGTGAGTCGAACTCGATGTCAGTTGGGATGACAACCTCGGCACCATATACAAGGAAGAAGGGGGTGAAGCCGATTGACTTGTTTGGGGTAGTGCGCAGACTCCAGAGGACGGACGGCAGCTCGTCGAGCCAGCAGCCGGCCGAACGCTCCAGCGGCACGACCAGTCGGAGCTTGACGCCGGAGAGGATGAGGCCGTTTGCTTGCTCGACTTGGCCGTTGACTACGGGTAGGCAACGGACGCTAAGTTCAGTCAGATGCCCTGTGTCGTGCAGAAATGTGCCGGTGCTCCCTTGGCAAAATTCATGCCGTTGTTAGTGTTGATGCTGTGTGGTACTCCATACCGGGTTGTAATGTCTGCAATGAATGTCACGGCAGTCGGGCCATTCCGTTTCTTGATTGGCTTTGCTTCAATCCACTTGGTAAATTTATCCACGACGACAAGCAGATGTGTCATGCCGCTGCGCGCAGTTTTGAATGGGCCGACCATGTCCAGCCCCCAGATGGCAAAGGGCCAAGTGAGGGGGATGGTCTTGAGTGCAGAAGCCGGCAGGTGTTGCTTGGAGCCGAAGATTTGGCACCCTTTGCAGTGTTTGACTAATTCCTTGGCATCCTCCAAAGCAGTCGGCCAGAAGAATCCATGGCGGAAAGCTTTGGCGACGAGTGCCCTGGAGGCGGCATGGTGGCTGCATTCACCTTGGTGGATATCTTCGAGGATTGCTATGCCTTTCTCAGGCTCGACGCAACGCTGGAAGACTCCAGTAACACTGCCCCTAACGAGCTCTCGGTTCATTATTGTGTACGCTCCGGCTCGGCGTTGGACTTGTCTTGCCGAGATCTCGTCAGTCGGCAACTCTCCGTTTATCAGGAAGTGGAGGATGGGCTGGGCCCATGATGGAGCTGTGACTTCTATCGCCAAAAGGGCTACTGCAACCAGGGTGGGCGGGCTGGGTTGTGAGGAGTTGGAGTCGGCCGCCGCCTGCTGTGTTGGTGCAGTCCCCAGGCCGGCTGCAGTAGTCCCCGGGCCGGGTTCGACTATGGCAGTCCCCGAGCCAGCTGCCGAAGTCCCCGAGCCGGCTGCCGAAGTCTCCACGCCGCCTGCTTGGTCCCCGAAGTCGGATCCGACTGCGTCGGGGTCAGGCGGCACGAAGATGGAACTGGATTCCGGAGACGGCTTGAGGAGCCGTTGGAAGGCGACGCCGGTTGGTATAGCCTTTCCGGGTGGAGCCTATTCGTGCTAGGGCATCTGCTTGCTCTTTGTCGGCCTGTGGCACGTGGAGGAACTCGCACCCCGCAAATTATCCGCTGATCTGCTGAACGAGGAAGCGGTAGCTTGCCATGTTTGCGTCCTTGGCGTCCCAGTCGTCGGATGATTGCTGGACCACCAAGTCTGAGTCGCCATAGCACAGGATCCGACGGATGCCGAGTTCCTTGGCTAGCCGGAGCCCGTGTATGAGCGCCTCATACTCAGCCACGTTGTTGGAGGCGGCAAAATGGATTTGCAATGTGTATCTGAGTTTGTCGCCTTTGGGCGAGGTGACGACGATGCCAGCTCCCAAGCCGGTGCACATCTTGGATCCGTCAAAGTGCATCCGCCAATGAGTGGAGTCCGGGGCCGGTGGCAGGTACTGGGTCTCGGCCCAGTCGACGAGGAAGTCGGCCAATGCTTGGGACTTGATGGCGGTGCGGGGCTGATAGTAGATCGTGTAAGGAGCCAGCGCAATGGCCCATTTCGCCACTCGACCGGATGCATCCCGGCTGCCTATGATCTCGGCAAGCGGGGCAGTGCATACGCCCATGATGGGATGCTCTTGAAAGTACGGCTTGAGTTTCTTGGAGGCGAAGTACACACCATAGCACATCTTCTGATAGTGCGGGTAGTTCTGCTTTGAGGTGGACAATACTTCACTCAAATAATATACCGGCCTCTGGACTAGCTGAGCTCGGCCTTCTTCTGGACGCTGGACTATGATAACTGTGCTGACCACCCGGCTAGTGGTGGCAATGTAGAGGAACATGGGCTCTTTCTCAGTTGGGGCCGCCAAGATAGGCGGTTTGGACAACATCTTCTTCAGCTCGTGGAAATCTTGGTCCGCCTGGTCATTCCACTCAAAGTGAGTGGACTTCTTCATGAGTCGGTAGAGGGGGAGAGCCTTCTCTCCGAGCCGGCTGATGAAGCGGTTCAAAGACGCCAGGCATCCGGTGAACTTTTGGACGTCTTGCAGCTTGGTGGGAATCTTCATTCTCTCTATGGCCTTGATCTTCATTGGGTTGCATGCAATGCCACGTTCAGAGACCAGGAAGCCTAGAAGCTGGCCGGCTGGTACCCCGAACACGCATTTCTCCGGGTTGAGCTTGATCTGAAACCGGCGCAAATTCTCAAAGGTCTCCCTGAGGTCTTCCAGCAGGGTGCCGCGCTTCTCCATCTTCACCACAACATCGTCTACGTAGACGTGGGCATTTCTGCCGAGTTGCTTGAGGAGGCATTTCTGCATGCAACGCTGAAAAGTGGCACCGGCATTTCTCAAGCCGAATGTCATAGTCAGGTAACAGAAAGCTCCGAATGGGGTGATGAAGGCGGTCTTCAAGCGATCAGCTGGGTCCAACTTTATCTGGTGGTAGCCTGAGTAAGCATCCAAAAAACTCAACAGCTCGCATCCGGCTGTGGAGTCTATCACTTGATCAATCCTTGGCAGAGCAAAAGGATCTTTAGGGCAGGCTTTGTTGAGGCTGGTGTAGTCAATGCACATGCGCCACTGCTTGTTCTTCTTTAACACTAGGACCGGGTTGGCAAGCCATTCTGGAAAGAACACCTCCATAATGAAGCCGGCTGCCAGAAGCTGGGCTATTTCCTCTCCGACTACTCTTCTCTTCTCTTCTGACAGGCGGCGCAAGGGCTGCCTGACCGGCTTGGCGTCAGATCGGACGTGTAGCTTGTGCTCGGCAAAGTCCGTTGGGACACCCGGCATGTCTTTGGGAGACCATGCGAAGATGTCCCGATTCTCACGGAGGAAATCGACGAGCTCGCCTTCCTATTTATTGTCGAGGCTGGAGCCTATAACAGCATACCTCTCCGGGTGCTCCGGGTCTAGGGGTATCTTCTTAGTCTCTTTGGCTGGCTGGAAAAAACCTTGAGCTTCACATTCCTTGGGGTCAGGGGACAGGGCCGGCTGCTAGCCAGCCATGGCCACAACTCGATTCAGCATCTTCTTTTCTTCAGCGATCACAAGGGACTCGGCCAGCCGGCTGCTAGCTGCTGCGCACTTAGAAGACTTCTTATAGTCTCCGGCTATGGTGATGATGCCCTTGGAACTCGGCATCTTCATCTTGAGGTAGGCATAGTGGTGCACAACCATAAACTTGGCCAAAGCAGACCGGCCAAGTAATGCGTGGTACGGGCTCTCCAGATCCACTACCTCAAACCATATTGCCTCTCGGCGGAAATGATCTTTGCCCCCAAAGAGGACGTCCATCTTGATCTTGCCGATTGGTGAGCAGGATAGGCCGGGTACGATGCCGTGGAACACAGTCTGGCTTGGCATGAGCTGCTTCGGCTTGATGTTAAGCTTCTCCATGGTATCTCGGTACAGTATGTTGATGCTGCTCCCGCCATCTATCAGTACGCGGGAGAAATGGGCAGCACGCCTTTCTATCGCAAGGGTGGCGTCCAAAACCAAGGCATAGGAGTCAGAGACGGCATCACCTCTGGGTGATCGGCCTGGCTCCAGCTGATGGGCTTCTCCGACCAATGCAAAAACTCGGGGTTGTTGGAGGCGACCGCGTTACTTCTTGCTGCTGTCGGTGCCGGCTGTGCCGATCTTCTATCTCGCTTGTAAAGATGACGTAGGCGGCATGCTCGTCAGGGAACTCGTCTTGGATAGCTCCGACTGCTGGCCGAGCAGCCGGCTGCTGTGGGGCAGGAGGTGGCGGGCCTGCAGGCGGAGGCGGCAACGGCCCCTCTCCCTTGGAGATTCGGGTGAGCCAATGGCACTTCCGAGTTGTGTGGTTGGACGGCTTCGTGCCGCTGTGGAACTTGCAGGGGGCATCGAGGGTTTGCTCATAGGAGAAAGCCGTCTGCCAAGCCGGCCTGCCGTCCTTTTGCTTCTTGGGTGCCGGCCGCCCCTCAGGTTGCTCATCTTCGACTATGGCCACCTGTCGGCTAGTGGAAGGCGGCATAAGGGCCTTGCGCTTGTGGTCGCTTTGGTACGGGGATCGGCTTGATTCTCCAGCCGGTGTCTTGGGAGCCGGCGCCAATACTTTTCCAGAGGCGTCTACCCGGAGCTCAGTCTTCATTGAGGAGTCGGCCATGGCATACTTGTCTGCTATGATCAGCAGCTCGTCGAGGGTAGCCGGCTTGTCATAGAGGAGTCAGTGCTTGAGGAGGGTGCCCTCTCTGCACCCGGTGGTGAAGTACTCTATGGCTTGAACCTCGTGCACCCCTTCGCAGGAGTTGCGGAGCTCAACCCAACGCGTGAGGTAGTCACGGGTTGATTCATTGGGCCCTTGTACGCACAAGGAGAGCTGTCGGGGCTTCGGAGCCCGTTTGTAGGTGCTGGTGAAGTTGCGTATGAAGGCTTTTGTGAAGTCCAGCCAGCTGTTGATGCTGTAAGGCTTGAGGCTATTGAGCCAGGTGCGTGCCGTGCCTTGGAGCATCAGGGGGACATATTTCACGGCAACACGTCTGTTGCCGTTTGCTATGCGAACTGCGGTGGAGTAGTCGATCAACCAATCTTCCAGCTTCACGGAGCCGTTGTACTTGGGCGTGTCTCTTGGGAGCGAGAACCCTTTGGGAAAGGGCTCGTCGCGGATGCGGGGGCCGAAACAAGGCGGGCCAACATCATCTTCTTCTTCCAGGGCCAGGGATCGCGCAAGGCGATCAATCCAATGGCGGGCATCATTCTCGCTGACTCCTTCGCGACGACCAAGTCGGCCACTGAGAGTCGGATGCGCGACAGGCGGCAAGGTGGGATATCTGTCCCCGCGAGGTGGAGGAGGAGGCGGGTCGCCTCGTCGTTCCACACCTCGAGGGCGGCCTTCTGCGTCGCGCTCGATGGTGATTCGAGTCCGACTGCGGCTAGCAGCTGGCTCCTTCTCTTGTCTCTCACGGGCTCCGCCTGCAGTCGGCGTACACGACGTTGCGCCATGCTCTCGGCGAGGGGGGCTTCCAGCTCAAACGCCGGCTTCGTGCCACTCTGCGGCCGCGTCGGTCAGCTATTGGATGCGTCTGGTCATGTAGAGGAGCTCGTCGGCTCCCAGTCCGTTTAGCTCATCTAGGATCGACTGGGCGGCACGTAGATTCTCGAGGGGCGTGGCGTAGACTGGGCGGTCTACTCCCAGCATGCTGGCGATGGCCGCGCCACGTTTCTTGACGATGCCGACTCGGCTTGGCCCTTCTGGAGGCGGCGTGCCGAAGGCGGCGCGGTCGACTTCGCGCTGGTGGGCTTCAGTGAGGCGTCTCATGGAGGCTATCCTCTGGCCCTCCGCAAGGAGAGCAAGGCGGCGTGCCTCCAGCGTCTCGGCATCAGCGTCCGCCGGGATGGGGGCGAACAGATCGTGCAGCGTTGCCTGCAGGGCGTCACGGGCGTTCTCGTCGCAGGTGACGCCGTGGCTGATGACTAGCACTTCGGTGACGGTGCTGCCGCCACTGTCGGCCTGAGGGAGAGGGTCGTCGAAGATGATCACGTTGGTGGGGAAGGCATCGAGCGACGCCGTGTCGGAGTCGACAAGCATCGGGTCGGTGGAGCCGACCGACTCCAAGTCCGCGGTAGGCTCACCGGAGACGTGGAGTTGGTCGAGGAGGCTGACGAGGCGGCTCTCGGGGCAGCCCGTGCTCGCGTCGGATGCAGGCTCGTCGGAGATGCGAGCCTCGCCAAGAAGATCAGCAAGGCAGCTCGCTGCGCAAGCGTCATCGACGCTTTGCAGTGCGCCGGGGCAAGCGCCATTGGGCGTGCCGGGCTGGCTATGCTCGCTAGGGAGGAAAAGGGTTCCCGTCCAAAGCATGTCTCCGGACGATGGTGCACCTGGCCCCATGGTGGACGCCAAATGTCGGGTGGTAGGTGCGACATATGCCAATGGATGGCTTATCATTGTGGGAGCTAGTAAGACATCTCCGGTGCCTGGAAACGGGATAAGGCGAAGACATGCACGCCGGCGGATCTTACCCAGGTTGGGGGCTCTCCGTGGAAATAATACCCCTACTCCTGCTTTCCGGGGTCTCCGCATGATCACTAGATCGATAAGAAGCTACAAGAGGCTCCTTGAGCTGTTTGATGGGAGGAGGAAGAAGGGCAAGGCTAGCTCTCTTCTCTCCCTATGGTGGTGTCTAAAACTCTATGAGATCAACCCTTTGCATGGGTGTCCCGGGGGGTTTATATAGGCCTACCCCTCGGGGGTACAATGGTAATCCGGCTAGGCGCGGGCCCCAGCCGTCAGTGTCTATGGCCGCCGGCTTCTCCGCCGGCTGCTGGGGCCCGCCGACTGGTGGGTCCCGCCGGCTGCCGGCCCATTGGTCGATAGGCCGGCCCCACCGCTTGGGGGTCTTGTCGGGGGCTGGTTATTGTTGCCTCGCCCCTGATGACGAGGGCTTTGTCGAGGTAAGCATGGCTACAGTGCCGCTGCCTTGCGGGCTCTCACTGTAGCCTTACCTCGTCTTGTCTCCTTAATGGAGCGCGCGCCCCGAGGAGGGGAGCAAGCCGGCTATAGGAAGCCGGCCATGCCTTAGGCAGGCTAGGGGAGGCCGGGCCGCCTTCAGGCGTCTCTCTGACCGAAGGGGCCCGCCGCCTACTGGCCGTACTGGCAGGCCGTCGTGGATGGCATCATGATTAGCATGGCAATAGTGCCACGCCGGACGGGGAGGGCTGTTCCGTACGGCATACTGTAGCCATGCGTGCTTCCGTGATTCGGGGGTGGCAGGGTCCACTGTTGCCACGCCCCGTCCCATCATCATTATAGGGGAGGGGAGGGGGCAGACTTTTAGGGCGCGTCCCCTGGCCGCCTGCCAAGGGTCGGCCTCTTGGAGTCGGTCTTCTTGGGCCGGCTTCTTGGAGTCAGTCTTTCCGTGGCTAGCTTCTTGGAGTCGGCCCTGTCGTGGCGTCCTCCAAGAGAGTTTAGGGCTGGGCCGCCTTCCGGTAGCTGGCCTGTGAGACAGCTGGCCGGAGGAAGGCAACCCCGCGTCTTGGGTGCTTCAAGGCTCGGTCGGCCCATTGGTTTTTCTAAGGGCCAAAGGGAGCCGGTTAGGCTACCTGTGGTCATTTACTCCGACAAAAGGATTTTTTTCTTGTTGAAAACGGAACGTGAAAGGAATTTTTTGAGAATGCTCTTGGCATGTCGCTAACATGTGATGAGTTAACCGACCTCAGTAGACGGTAAAAATGCCAGCCGCCGCACTTTGAGAGGGACAAAGAGGGAGAAGCGATATGGGCTGCTGGATTACTAGAGATAGGTGTTGCACGAAAGCCAGGAAATATGGTGATAGCATGGGTTAGCCATGTACTAGTATGATGTGACTACACTGGGCTGCCGTGTTTCGTACTCTTCAAGTCCACTATGGAGATGATTGGTTGATTCTATATCACTGAATAATATAAAATATTATGAGTGCAAACGCTCCACCACGAGGTTTCTTGCTCCTTCTCGGTCGTTGGGAATCTATGTTCTTCCACTCAATTTTTTTTGCGTGAGCTTTGTTCATCCTTTTGCCAACACGCGAGACATCTAGCATCAAGGTGCACATGTCATGCAAGGATCATTCCATCTATATGAAGAACACGTAGGACTGGAACTACGAGACGGACATGTACCCAGGAGTGGACGTACGAACCTGAGTAATGTAGCGCAGTAAGTGAAGTAGAAAGGCACAAATGGTATGAACATGCGTGGCATATAGGGTGTGTTTGGTTGCGTTCTCGTCTTAGCATAGTTGTTCCCTCTTCATGCATGCTCAACTCAACACCCCTCTTCATGCATGCTCTTTTCATGCATGCTTCTAGTGTATTTGTACTAAACTAGTGTGGACTCATGCACCCTCCATACACTCTACCAAACACCCAAAAGTGGGCCGAGAAGGGAACTCTTGGGTGGCATTTGTCTCTTACTATGTAGTACCACTAAATGTTGTACGTGCAATGCACGATGATCTTATGGAGTACATGCCTAAGTACTCTACTACTACTATATTAGTTGGAGGCACATATTAGCTTTTATATTTGTTTACGTGTATGCCCCGAGACCTTCCAACTAGACATGTCTTTCTCTCCAGGTCGCACTTTGTATCATTCATACCACTAGTACTACTACGTGTGGTCTCCGACCCAGAAGTGGAAGAAGTGGAGATGCTCTACCACGCTGTTTTTTTTGCGTTGGGCTCTACCATGCTATTCATGTCCCACTCCTTTCGATGACGTGTGGGACATCCATCACGTGCCGTGTTTGGCACTCTTTGTCATAAGAGTTGAAATGCTAGCATTCACCAGAAATAAAAAATAAATATATATCATCAGTGATACTATTTTTTTGAGAACCAATCGGCAGTGATACTATAGCATGCGGTTTCCTTGCTCCTTGATATTGGAAAGAATACTTCCGTTCGCCAACATGTGGGACGTCGACCATCCTGGTCCACTTGACATGCATGTAGAACTCCAAGGGAGAGTCACCCCGGTCGTCGCGCCGTAGTAATAATGACTAATGAGCCGTCAAATTACAGGCCCAACCTTTCCCACTTTGAAGTTGCTCGATCGAAGGAACCATCATGACTTCGTTGAATTCCGCTTCTTGAAGAAAACTATTGTACCAGCAGTACTGCTAGCTACAGTACTTACTCCAACAGAGGCCTCCTTTCGTTCATAGGATAGGAATTTTATAGGAATATGAAAATCATAGGAAGTGAGATGACATGCATCTCGATTGCTATAGAGAAAGAGATGCCATTTGATGCATGGGATAGGAATTTTTCCTTTGAGTCTAGGCTAATGTACTGGTAATTTTCTCTAAAAACTACAGTAGTAACTAGTAATACTGGTACATGCTCGTACTCAGACACAGACACACACACTAACTACTAGTACTACTACTTCTCACATGCTGGCCAGACGCCGTCGTTCTCCTTCCCGGCTTTGCCGGCGACACCCCACCGTGCTTGGATCTCCACCGACCTCTCCACAGCAGCGCGCGCGTCCTCTTCTTTCTTGCGGCGGCGGGCCTCTCTTTTCTTGAGTGCTTTCTGACTTTTCCGCTCCCTCTGTGCGGCTTTGGCCGCCTCTTGCTCTACCGCCCATTCGGCCTTGGCAGCTTCAAATTCCTCCCACATAGGTGTGAGGTCGAGAGCGGCGATGAACTCAGCACGACGGGATGCCACCGGTTCCCTACCATTTTGTGTGCGGTCGTGGGCGGTGAGGAACTCGGCGTGGCGGGATGCCATCGATTCCTTACCGATTAGTGTGCGGCGTGATGGCATGAATGACGCTTGGTGAGAGCTCTGGGGTGGAGTGGCCGGACAACCGTATAGTGCATTGGTTTGTCAAGAGCTCAAGGATAGAAGACGAAGGAAATTTGGATTCCCCTTCAATCCTGGTCATTTATTACTGAGTAAAATGCATTGGCAGTCATCGAACTTGTCTTGATAGCTCACTTTGATCATTGTATACGAGATATGGTGATTATACGGTCACTGGCTCAGCGTATAGCTATGTATTTGTCTGGTTGACCAGTAAAACAGTGCGCATGTGCCTCACCAGCTCGTGTTCTTTATCTATCTAAGTGGGCCTACCTATCAGTGGAGAAAGAAATAAAAACCAAAATTATGCGTATGTGGGGAATCAAACCATGGACTCGTCGCTGCAACGCACACTCGTTAGCCAAATGAAAGAAATACTTTGCGTGAGACACTCACGCTCATGCTGTCAAAGCACATGCTAATGCATGCACGTCGCCCTCTCAATCAAAGTCCTGCTCATGGCGCAATGCAAATGACGAGCCCATCACCCGCGCGCCCCGGCGGTGCCTGACATTACTGTTTAGACGTTTGATGGAGGCCTACGCGAACGCCGATCATGTATTCACCTGGATCAACACCAACGGTCATACTCGGAGCGCCTTGCTCATGTATATCGTCCATCACAACGACAATCTATAAAACAGCCTAGCTAGAGAGGGTACTATGGTACGGAGTATGTACTATCGTGAGCGACCGATCTTAGTTGCCACTGCACATGAGTGTGTGTCTGATCGATTCATCCATTATTCGTAAGTTATGCATGGTTGTGTGGTGTCTAATGGTGGTTGTCGAAGGCTAGTTGGCGACAAGAGCGATTGCATGGACGCCTGGTTGTCAATACGTGGCATGTATGTTTCAAAGGCTCGTCATCCATGAGTTCACACTTTACCACCACGCTAGCGTCTGACCGCCCTGGCCTACCGAAACCCCTTCCATCGCTAGCGCGCGCTTCCGCCTGAAACGGTCACCGTCTCTCCAGAATGTCAATGCCGCATTCACCGGACTTAACTGCAGGTGCAGTTGGTGTGTCACTGACATGCGGGCTAGATGCCCATTGGGCCGACATGTCATTAACCCAACGCACCTGCAGTTAAGTCACTGAAGCAGCGTCCGCATTCACGCTCGATGAACCTACTCCGGCACCAGCCGTCCATCCGTCTGTCGCGGCTCATTGCCATTCGTCCGCTATATTAACTTGAGCCCTAGCTCCAAGCCATTGCCAAAGACCCACACCATTCTCCTACGGTCCCTTTCTTCTGTCGGCACCACCCCAACCATGGCCTCCCGGCGTTCCAAAGCTCTCTTGGACGTACTGTCGCAGGAGCAGACGAGGGACATCGGCGGATCCGCTCCGGGCACGCTCCAAAGCTCTCTTTGACGTCCTGTCGCAGGAGCTGACGAAGGAGATCGCCGGCACACCCCCGGCCGCCCTCCGATGCCACGACCACGAAGCCGCCGCACGTGCGCGGGCGCAGCCGGCAGCGAGGAAGAGCAGTACATGGTAGGTCGCCGCCGCTCTGGTCACAGGAAGGCCACCGCTACTCCACTCAGTTGACACCAAGCTTGGTGGGGTAAACATCGGCGGCCGATTAGCCGCTTGACGGCGACGTGGAGGCGGAAATCTTCAGAACCTTGTGCTCCGGAGGAGGAGGTTATCGAGGCGGATAAGGAGGAGGCAAAGGCAATGGCCGGCTTTCTCGGGTTCATTGCCGGACATGGTGGTCGGTCGCCGGTGATCGTTTAGATTAGGTTTACGGTAGGTTTTACTACGGTTTGTGCGAAATATGTAATGAATTTCGTCCAGTTTGTAGGAAAAGTTTTCGAAATGTAATGAATTTCATCCTGTTAATTTGAAATTTGCTTTGTTTGCACGAATTCCGTCTGGTTAGTTCATATAGTTGTCGAAAAGGTATGCCGGCAGCATTAGATGGCATCCATCAGTGTCCTCGGACAGATGCCGGTGTAAATTTGTGGGCCAGCGCTGGAGATGCCCTAACTATCATGCTATAATCGCTAACAGTGCTCCATTATTTGGCAGGGAACAGTTATCCCTCGATCAAAATCAGATCCGCGGTGTTTCGCACTCCTCCCACGTAAGAATGTAAACTCTTGCTTACATAAAAATGGAGCAAGTGGACGGCACCGTAGCACGTCATATCACTCAAACTAGCCCGCCTAACGAGCGGGAAAGCACCGCCCTCGTCATTTTGTTCTGGATTTTTATCGATCAATCGCGCGAAAATGTTACGCTTTGCAAGTTCTAAAGGAAAAGGCGACACACTTACGACTCGTACGCGTCGCACCCCCGACAGTCCGGCTCGCATGACCCTCACCAGAGGGGACACACGTTGTCTTGCAATTTCACTGACATGTGGGACTGCAATTGAATAAACCGTCGATAGCCCAAGTCTAATCGGTCGGCGGGCGTCGACTGAGAAGAGAGAGACGGGGGAGGGAGAGGAGATCGCCCCCGCCACGCACGGACTCCAAGAAATATATGGTGATAATGTGAGGTGGGCCATGCGGGAGTCCGAACCGCTTCCAAGCCCACTTCTGACCGCCCTGGCTCCTCAGACGCCAGCTGCCCACCGCATGCATGCATAGCAAGAGTAGTACCAGTAAAATACTGGGTTATAAGCCCGCTTATGTGGAGGAGAGAGAGGAATTTACGAAGTCAAGGAGTGGGTTCTGCAAGAGCCCGTCTCTACACTTGCTCCTAGGTATAAAAATAATAATTCTAAAAAAAGGAGGCATAAAAACAATTGTGTCTAAAAAAGAAAGGTAAAAAACATTTGAGAGGAAATAGATAGAGAGAAAGTGAGAAAAAGTAGTAACCTTATAGCCAACCTTATATAGTTAACAGTATGGTAGTATGACATGAGGAAGGAGGGAGTGGTGCACATGCCAAGTTCACTGGGCTGCCGTGTTTCACACTCCTCCATCGTAACAGTGGAGGAAATAGCTTTCATCAAAAATATACAATGAATACTCGTTGCGGGCCCAACCTTTCCCACTGTAAGTTGGTCGGACAAAGGAACCATCATGACTTCGTTGAATTCCGCTTCTTCAAGAAAACTTACTGTACCCGTAATACTGCTACCACATGGGAATACTGGACGGCACTGTACCACGTCATATCACTGAAACCCACTAGGCCATCCTAAAAAATACCACTAGGCCAAACTAGCCCGCCTATAGGTCATCTATTTTGGAATGGAGGGAGTACGTCTCTGTACTGCTATGATTTTGTGTTGTACTATACGTCTTTATACTTTTGCTATGATTTTCCTACCCTATGAACCAAATGAGGCCTGAATGTATCTGTGTCGACTAAGCCTACAATTTTAGGAGCTTGGGCTATTGGCCGATCGACGACGGATAAGTATAAGCGTACCACCACTAGTAGAAAACGAAGCTTTAGCGCCGATTCGTAAGGGCCTTTAGTGCCGGTTCCATAACCGGCACTAAAGGGTGGGCACTAAAGGCCCCCCCCCCTTTAGTATCGGTTCGACACGAACCGGCACTAAAGTGCCACCACGTGGCGTGAGCTCGCGCCCTGGTATGGGGGGACCTTTAGTACGGGTTGGTGTTACCAACCGGTACTAAATGTTTTTTTTTTGAATTTTTTTTTTGAGATTTTTTTTCCGATTTTTTTCCGATTTTTAATTTTTCTGAATTATTTGATGATTTAGCCTCTAATCACCTCTCTTAACTGCTCAAGTGTGGATCACTCATTCCAAATCATCTAACTTCCCGACCGGTCACCCATCCCTCTCACTACTCTAGCCCGAGCACGCTTAACTTTCGGGTTCTATTCTCCTTCGCTTCCGAGTCTGCACTTGTTGTTTTCCTGATAATAGTAAGATGTCAATCCTATTAACCCTCAGGAGTTTAGCTTGAGCATGAAGTCACACATTTCACCGTTTGAGTTTGAAACTATTATTCTAAAAAAATAGTAATTATTTAGTAACGCTAATATTTTTTGAATAAGTTTGACCATAGTTTGACCACAATTTGACCATTGTTTGACTAGATTTGACCAAAATTCAAAAAATTGAAATACTTATTTAGTACACTAATATTCTTGAATAATTATGTAGTAACATTAATACTTCTTGAATAAGTAGTTTGACCAAATTTAACCAATTTTTTTTTTAAAAAACTGAAATTTGACATTAATATCTTTTTTTCCTTTTCGAATTTGAGGATTCTAAAAAATTCCAAACATGCCATAGGCTGTCTCCATCCGTCGCGGATTTTTGTGCTGAATTTTTTGATACATTATACGTTTTTTTCCGACATCGTATGCAAAAGTTATAGCCGTTTTACATTTTCCCTACACTTTTTGCAAAACATGTCCAAATTTAAGTTTTCAAATTTTCCTAACTAGTAGATATAGTAATATAACTACCTCTCGAAGAATTTTATTTTTTGAAGTTTTTATCATTTTCTTTTGATTTTTTCAAAAC
>NC_041385.1:764637242-764682107 GCF_002162155.2 Triticum dicoccoides
TGTCCCCTTTAGTACCGGTTCGTGGCACGAACCGGTACTATAGGTTAGACCTTTAGTACCGGTTGGTAACACAAACCGGTACTAAAGGGGCTCGTGGGGACCCGGCCTGACGCCAGCCTGCCACTACCCCTTTAGTACCGGTTCGTGGCACGAACCGGTACTAAAGGCTCAACACGAACCAGTACTATTGATCGCAGCCACGAACCGGCACTATTGATCACATTAGTGCCGGGTTTTTTACAAACCGGCACTAATGTGCTTCACATTTGACCCTTTTTCTACTAGTGCACGAGCTCATCAGCCCCAACGTTTCTCTTCGGTGATTGTTTTGCAAGTACTATAGCTCGCACAGTAGCTAGCCTACTAACACCAAGAATCATCAAACAAGCCCTGCTGATATGATAAACAGTTCAAACTTACATCTAAGCATGCCATATATTACATCAAAAGCTGGTGAGGATACATCTGTTTCCATAACTCGGAGAGGGTTCGCATGATTCACTATCAAACAAAATTAGCAAGTACCGCCGACACAAGACAGTGCACTAGCCCTAAGATGGTTTGATAACACGCATCGTTTTGGTAATTATACACATGGCAATGCAAACTACCCTAAAGGATTAGCGCGACCAACTATTTCTTGTCAGCGATCTCTCGGGCAATGACCACAACATAGACAGCGGCATGGGAATCGATCTGTGGGGCGATGTCCACAGGACTGACCGCGACATCGGAGTCGATCTCTGGGGCGATGTCCATAGGATGGACAGCGGCATCGAAATCGATCTCCGGGCGATGCCAACAGGACGAACCGCGACATCGAAAACGATCTCTGGGGCGTTGTCCACAGGACGGGCCGCGACATCGGAATCATCAAGGACGTCCACCGGCACTTGCACAACCCTAACATATTAGCAAGCACATTGCAAATAATCAAAAACCACAACTATGGTAATAAGCCATTATTTTTTACCTTGTGCAGCTCACCGGGGGATCCCATCCCTCCGGGGGCCATCTCCTCGTCCTCGATGGGGGCCATGACCTTGCCAGGGGAACACTGCTTCTCAACAATGACTATCTCCTCAAACTCGGCCTTGAGCCTCACATAGGTGTCCATCAGAGTTTTTGGGGTAGGCACGGTAGGGCCCTTGTTGTTCTTCCAACTTTCTTTGATGAGTTCGTCCGCCAACATCCTAACTCTTTGGACAGTGCTTGTTTCTTGCAGTTCTTCGTCTCCATGGGTTGGCCCGCCAACATGGTCAACTCTTTGGTCGATGCTCGCTTCCTGGAGATCGCTGTCTCCAGTGGGTTATCCGCCGACAACTCTTTGCCTAGTGCTCAAGGATCCATCAATGAACTGAAAAACAAAAAGCAATCGAAAGGAAACCACAATCGCAATGAAAACAAGAAAAGAATAGGCTGTGAGAATCGGTCGGTGCTTCACAAAAAGAAGATTCTTGGAATGAAAATATAGCAGCATCACTGATTCGCCCACCTTTCCTTCGTCAGTACAGAAGAAAAATGGCAGAAGTGAGTAGCCTGGAGGGAGGTTTTCTTCAAGAAAGGGGAGAAGGGGCTTCAACGAGCGTTCCAGTGAAAGGATGGTTGCTTCATCCAGTCCAACTTCGAAGCCACTTTACCACTGCTGGTAAAGGTGTGGGTTTTATGATATGACGGGTCATGACGACCACACCGGGGTGACCGGTGAGTCTCGACTGTAGCACCTCATGTGATTTCGTGGATGGCACGTGGGCCCGGATGCTGTGATGTCCCGCATGTAGATAGAGCGGTTAGTCATACATGAGTGCTCAATATTGTGCACCGCGACCAAGGCGCAGAGGAAAACAAGAGAACTACGTAATTAATGCATGAGCTTAATTAGGGTAGTTTTGTAAAGTATACGAGATACATTCTTCCAATCACAAAATGCCTTGGTTGATGAGATTTGAGATTTGAGCCCTATAAACCGGAAGGGAGGGAGTACTGCATGCGGTGTAGTCTAGTCACTTGTTGAAATATCTAGAAAGGCAAATACTCCTTTCCGGTTTATAGGGCTATACTAGCAAGTACTAGTACTACAATAGTGGGCTCAAATAGCAATTTTGTCTCATGCAAGAGCTTGGCTATATGCGTGGTCCAAGGCACCGCACCACGCCCCACCCCTACACAAAGACTGCCATGTTCAGGTTGCGCTTGGCTCTTCGCCTCTTCGAGAAGACGAACAATGATGTTACTCCTACTTCTACAGTATCGAATCCACTGCTGCATGTCCGTCCACCTTGTGCGAGAGGGATAGCGTGTATCGAAAGCTTCTACTAGTCCTGCCAGCCACCATGCTCATGCGCGAGGGAAGGACACAACTTCATTGACTTACTGCTCCTTCCTTTGCGTCTATGACAGGTGGGCCCAATAGGTGGTTGGCTCATCTGTCATGCAGCCAAAGACAGGTGCAGTTAAGGCACCGGAGCTCAGTCCGCGAGGGAGAGGGTGTTGTAGTAATCAAACATCTCGGTCTTGTACGAGTTGACGAGATACATCAAAGCACTGCACTGGATATAAGTCTTTTTACACATTTCAAATGGACAACATCTGGATGTATGTAGACATATTTTGCTTCATATGTACTCCCTCCGTTCCTAAATATAATTCTTTCTAGAGATTTCACGAAGGACTACATATGAAACAAAATGAGCGAACCTATAGTCTAAAGTGCATCTACATACATCCATATGTAGTTTCCATTTAAATATCTAGAAAGACTTACATTTAGGAACGGAGGGAGTAGTCACTTGTTGCAATCTCTAAAAAGACTTATATTTGGAAATGGAGGGAGTACAACGCATGCATGCATGTCGTGACTTTCCTTTTGATACTTGCATGTGTTGATTCGATGCACCTTGCCAAATTTTGACTATAAATTTAACTAACCAAATTTTCATGCATGTCACAAAAAATTACGGGGCTGTTTGGATTGTGACTATGTTTGCCTTATGTTGCCACATTATTTTCCCCACACTTGCCTAACTTGAGTTGCTCAAATTGTTAGACACACTTTGGCTTGCCTAAGGGAATCTTGCCACACTTTTTGTGTCTATGACATGTGGGGTTCACTGCCAATAAAAAAATTCTTGTCTTAGGTGTGGCTAATAAAAAAGACTTATATTTAGGAACAGAGGGAGTAGAAAATATAAATAATAATGCATGCTGGGGCAACCCATGTTTCCGATAATTTTAGCCCTGGGTTTGTTCACAATTTTTACGAGGGGGTGGTTGTTCATTTAATGGAGGGACCTGTACCAGACTTGAACGATACAAAGCATGACTTGGCACACCGTAACACCACTTGGAACAAGCGGGTAGCTATCTCAAAAAACAATCAACAACTAAAATAACGGCGACCTGACACGTAGTACACAATTTTAAACGATTGTTTTGATGGAGTGAAAAAGGAAAACTACCCCACTACATATATATAGGCCGGAGCCATCACGCTTGCTTGCTAGGGCTGCTCTATTCACACACTCTCATCCTCTCCAGATCTAAACAAGATAGGGGTGGTAGCACTGTCTTTCTCCCTTCAAAAAACACTGTCTTTCTATCCTCACCGCTGGTTACAGATCCGGACGTATCCCCCTCTGAGGGAGTCCTGGATTAGGGGGTCCTCGGACAACCGGACTATATACTTATGCCCGACTGTTGGACTATGAAGATACAAGATTGAAGACTTCGTCCCATGTCCGGGTTGGACTCTCCTTTGCGTGGAAGGCAAGCTTGGCAATTCGGATATGTAGATTCCCTTCTCTGTAACCGACTCTGTGTAACCCTAGCCCCCTCCGGTGTCTATATAAACCGGAGGGTTTAGTCCGTAGAACAACAATCAAAAACATAGGCTAGCTTCTAGGGTTTAGCCTCTACGATCTCGTGGTAGATCAACTCTTGTAATACTCATATCATCAAGATCAATCAAGTAGGAAGTAGGGTATTACCTCCATAGAGAGGGCCCGAACCTAGGTAAACATTGTGTCCCCCGCCTCCTGTTACCATTAGCCTTAGACGCACAGTTTGGGACCCCCTCCCCGAGATCTGTTGGTTTTGACACCAACACTGGTGCTTTCATTGAGAATTCCACTATGTCTTCACCATAAGGCTTGATGGCTCCTTCAATCGTCTACAATGACGAGGTCCAGGGTGAGGTTTTCCTTCCCGGACAGATCTTCGTATTCGGCGGCTTCGCACTGTGGGCCAACTCGCTTGGCCATCTGGAGCAGATCGATAGCTATGCCCCTGGCCATCAGGTCAGGTTTGGAAGCCTAAACTACACTGCCGACATCCACGGAGACTTGATATTCGACGGATTCGAGCCCATGATAGGTACACCCTACAGTCGCGATGAGCATGACTTAGATCTGTCATCGGACGGTGTTCAGGAGATCACACCTACAGCTGCCCCGGCTTTAAATCCAAAGCAGATCATGCCATCCAAGGACGGGTGGATGGATCCCGCCACGGAGGCCGCACACTCAGCGGCGATAGAGACGAACACATATCTCACTTCCAAGGAAGTCTGTGTCATCGGACCCCCGGACTCGTCTCCGGCCATAGGCTCTGAACCGCGTGCATCCGTGCCCATCGGATCTAACTGGGCACCGATCATGGAGTTTAGCTCCATGGATATCTTTCAGCACTCGCCCTTGGGTGACGTGCTAAACTCATTAAAATCTCTATCCTTGTCAGGAAACTCTTAGCCGAACTATGTCCGGCTTGAGTGGGAAGCGGACGACGAAGGAATTCGTTACCCACCCACTACCCACTTAATATCCACCGTCGACGACTCAACCGACATGCTTGATTTCGACTCCAAAGACATTGATGTTATGGACGACGATACCGGGGTAGAACAGGAACCACCGCCCACAGGGCGCTGGACAACCACCTCATCATATGACATATACATGGTGGACACACCCAAAGAAAACAATGCCGAGGAGCAGAAGGATGCAATGACTCCTGAGAAGCAGCCAAAGCACTGATGTCAGCGGTGCCGCTCTAAACCCCGCCATAGCAAAAACAGCGATACTGGTACAAGAAAGAATAACACCCCAGACGATGCCGAAGACAACGACAACCCCGCAGACCCAGTGATGAAGCAGAATGGGCAAGGAGATGGCGAACATAGTCCGGGGCCGCTGTCCGATCATAGAGATGCCAAAGACAAAACTTATAAACATGTCTTCGGAGAAGAGAACAGTCCGGACGACGATGCACACATCATCCCGGAAAAGCACTTGGAACAAGAGAACCTCCACAAAAGGCTTATTGCCACCACGAGGAGCTTGAAGAAGCAGAAGCAACGGCTTAAAGCCGTGCAGGATACGCTCAACCACAGATGGAACAAAGTGCTCGACACTGACGAAATATACGGCGGTGATCGCCACGCAAAGAGCTACCCAAAATGCAAGCTACTGCCCGAATTCGACGACGAGGCTATCACGCCCATTCCGCTGAAAAACAATACAGCCGATTTGCCGGACCGACCACCCCGTGGCCAAGATAGAGCGGCTAATGATGCCACACACAAGTCAGAACACGATCTATGTGAGCACCTGGACAAAAGAGCTGGTATGACCAGGTCCATCTATGGATCTAGGAAACGTGTTCCTACGCAGGATCATGACCACCAAACCGACTATACTGATCGACTACCAGCTCAGAATCAACACCGAACACCCGTCGGACCCACGCCACGACACATCCAAGTACAGGGGCACCGCACACCCCCTGTGCTTCACCGATGATGTGCTGGATCATTAAGAGACGATCTCCACCCCATCAAATACCTGCCCCTCAAGTTGAAAGGACTAGCTCGACACTGGTTGAAAAGCCTTCCCGAAAATTCCATTGGAAGCTGGGAGGAACTCGACGACGTTCAAGGCTAATTTTCAAGGGACATATGTCCGACCCCCCGAATGCAGACGATTTAAGTCACATAATTCAACAACCTGGAGAGTTAGCTCGTAAGCTTTGGAACAGATTTCTCACCAAGAAGAACCAAATAATCGACTGTCCGGATACCAAAGCCCTGGCAGCTTTCAAACACAGTGTCTGGGATGAATGGCTTGCCAAACACCTCGGCCAGGAAAAGCCAAGGACAATGGCAGCCTTAACAACTCTTATGACCCGCTTTTGTGCAGGCGAGGATAGTTGGTTGGCCCAAAGCGGCACCAACGATCCAGGCATGTCCGAAATAAGGGATGGCAATGGAAAACCGCGACGCAATAAAAACAAGCGTCGAAATAATGAAGGCAGCCTAGAAAACACAGCGGTAGACGCCGGATTCAGGGGCTCTAGACCCGGCGAAAGGAAAAATCCATTTAAAGGCAGTAGAGATGGACCGTCCAACCTAAATAAAATTCTAGACAGGCCCTGTCAGATTCATGGCACCCCAAGAAACCTGTGAATCACACCAACAAAGAATGCTCGGTCTTCCAGCAGGCCGGCAAGCTAAACGCCGAACACAAGGGGAGGGAGCCGCCAAGTGAAGACGAGGACGAACGTCGCCAGCCGAACACTGGGGGACAGAAAAAATTTCCACCGGAGGTCAAAACAGTGAACATGATTTACGCCACCCACATACCAAAGAGGAAGCGCAAACGCGCACTCTCAGACGTATATGTTATAGAACCAGTCGCCCCAAAATTCAATCCATGGTCGGCCTTCCCGATCACTTTCGATCGCAGGGATCATCTGACTACTATCCGGCATGGAGGTTCGGCCGCCTTGGTGCTCGACCCAATAATTGACGGATACCATCTCACCCAAGTCCTCATGGACGACAGCAGTAGTCTTAATCTGATATATCAGGACACTGTCCGTAAGATGGGGATAGACCTGTCAAGAATCAACCAAAGCAGTACTACCTTTAAAGGAGTAATACCAGGCGTAGAGGCCTGCTGCACGGGCTCTTTGACGTTAGAGGTTGTATTCGGTTCTCCCGACAACTTTCGAAGCGAAGAACTAATCTTCGACATCGCTCCATTCCGAAGCGGCTATCATGCAATACTCAGAAGAACGGCCTTCACTCGTTTCAATGCAGTACCGCATTACGCTTATCTAAAACTTAAGATGCCCGGTCCACATGGCGTCATCACAATCAGCGGAAACACAGAGCGTTCTCTTCGTGCGGAAGATTACGTGGCGGCTCTAGCAACCGAACCACTGAACGGCCCCTCCAACCCGAGTAACTCATCGGTCTTCGAGACCACGAACATGGCTAGACATGTTCGGCCACTAGCAGCCCAGATAAACCTGAGCTTGATTAATGGCTATGCCCCCATATGTGGTGCTAGGGGCTGCCCGCATGTAAACGGCCCATAGTACGGCTCGACCCTATTTACACTCAAGAGATCGACTTTTCACGGTTCATTAAGATTAACCGACTTTACACACGGTAACACTAGATTCTTTCACCTGGGTTTTTCTTTCTTTTTACAGTTAGCCATCGTGCTATACCCTTCCAGGATACGGCACAATGGAGACAAAGGCGCAGACGTGCAGCAGGGCCCCGTTCAAAGGTTTCTTTTTGGAGTAAGACCCCGTGTAAACCTTTTTTATTGTCTCTTGTTGGCCCACATCCTCCTGGTACTTAAAATGACAAAGAGGGATACTGGCGTTATTGGCAAGCTTATGATTTGCCGATCTAAAATAGACGTTACAGGGGCAACAACCAATGTGTTTTTGGGATCTATGCTCTCACCACAGCGGCTCTTTCATCACACCGGATTAATGCACGTACCTAGAAATTCAGGGCCCATTATCAAGGGCGGTACTCAGCCCAGTATATGTTGTGAAGTCCGAATACCTTTGTGAGTGTTCGGCGTCGCGAGTTTGGCCTTATATGTATCAACTTTGAATCATGTCTTTGGTCAATAGTTGGGTTTGCCCGGCTCCCGTGTTTTGCTATCTTACGTTCCGCTCAATCGGGTAAGATGGCACCAGGAGAACTACTGCGATTGTGCCCTGGTTCCTCCAGATGAGCACCTCATGTGACAGCCTGGTTTTTGCCCTTCTTCTTTGCCTGGTTTTCAGTTGGTTTGGATTTGAGTTTGGAGTATCTGAATCCTTTCATTTGAACTTAACCACTTGGGTACCCCTTGACTTTCACCCAAGTGCTTCACCCTGTCTCAAACCATCACTCCATCTCTGGTTCATCTCAAAATATCATTTGGAATATTTTTCTTAAATGAAAAATATTCATTTTGTCCTCCTAAACCCTAGCTAGCCCTTTGTGCTCCAAAGCAACCCTAATCTTTCTTTCCCCTAAAATCCTGAGAAAAATACCAATTATTCTTTGAACCCTAGGGCACCTTTCTGAGCAAAAATATTTCATCACTCTTTGGAATATTTTGGCTACAGAAAATATTTTCTTTTCTGGACAGAAATGGTAGTTTCTGCAGCAACTACCATTTTACTAGCTCCATTGTAGCTGGTTTTTCTTGTGCATCTTTACCTTAGTAAGTGTTGGCTATCCTCTAAAGCACAGCCCTCAACTCCCAGTGGTTTGACCACAGTAAACCTCCAAAGTTACTTTCCAGAATCTTACCTGGAGTGTAAACTCATTTCTACTGCACCTGGAACCCAACCCAATCGTGGTAACACTCAAAACTACCACGGACTACATGCCATACATGAAGTTTGCGCTTAGGTTGGCCTGATATCATAGTTCACGTGGTGGCCGCGTTCGTCTAGGCATGCTGGCATGCAAAACACGTGCTCTGAGTGCCGCCGAGCAGTCTGTTGCGCGCGTGCTTGCTGCCTATCATGCCCGAGCATGCCAAACCGTGCCACCATCACCGTCTTCACTCACTTAACTCCACCCTAGCACTCGCTGACGTCGAAGCTCGCCGCAGCATGCACGGGCACGGTCCAACCAACGCCACAGTGTGTGGCGCACTGTGCTCGTCATCTTCCTCTCGCCCCTGTGCTCGTTCACGCTTGCCAACAGTTCCCGCGTGAGCTACATCTTCTTGCCCCTCTCTCTCTAGCGCCGTTCGTCGCCGGGCGCCATGGACAGTTGTCCTCCGGCGGAGCCCAAACCCCCCTCGCCGCTCGCCTATAAATACGGCCACCCCCAGCCTCCTCGAGCACCCACATCCACTCTCACACACCCCACAAGCTAGTAGAAAGCTGTAGCCCGGCCGGGCAGGCCACGGGCTGCCGTCCCTGAGCTCGAGCTTGCCGTCGATCCCCTTCGGTCGTCCCCACAGCTCCAGCCCCTCCCAGGCCAGGGCAACCCTTCCAGGGCCTCCGCCACTCTCCGGTGGTGCCGTCCTGCCCGGTTAGAGCCCCTGGAGCCGCTTCTAGCCGCCGTCGTCTTCGTCTCCAGCGACCGCTGCTCTCTGCCTCCGCTGCAGAGGCTGTTTCTGACGCCATCCGACCACCCCAAGCCACTCTACGGGTATGGGCAGGTGCGCCATCATCTTCTCTTTCGATCCTCCCTCTCGTTTTGGCCCAAGAGCCCTCGCCGCCGGCGTGCACTCCGGTGAAGCCCCGCCGCTCCCTGTTTCCCTCTCCCACTCCTCCTCACCTGACTAGCGGGGCCCGCTAGTCAGCCACTCTGTACGCGCGCGAAGTGGTATGAGTGGTGGCGGCCTGGGCTTTTACTCCTTCGACGTCACCCCCCCGAGTCTGTTTTATTTTAATTCAAATTTCATTTAAATCCAGAGGACTTCAAACAGCCACAACTTCTTATATATAAGTCTGAATGCATTGATTCTTTTTGCATTGTGTTCTTTGTCCAAAAATCTAGCAGCTAACCAAAGTTGGGATTTTTCCCGGCTGTCTAGATTTTCTGGTGAATTTTAGAAGGTTTCTTGATGTTTTCTTTTTGTGTTTTTATTTATTTTCAGAAGAGCAGGCTTGTCTTGAGGATCACCAGGAGGCTTGTGAACCTCATCTGCACTAAGGCAAGCCACAATAACATTTTCCTAGTGCCACTTCAATATTTTTGATTTTCTACTTGAACAAATGATTACTCATGCATTTAAATTATTAATATGTTAATTATATTCTGTTAGATGCTTGTTATAGTAAATATGCTTGAATTACAGAAAGTCTGTAGTGAACCTAGTTGGTAAGCTAACAATGATTTAGTTATGGGTGATAAGAAGATAATATGGCTATGGAAATAAATTATTAGTGAGATCATTTTGCATAAGTAAATATGATAAATTTGCTAGAAAAGATTCTGGTTAAAGTGAGGCTTGATCTTAACCAGAAGAATATCATGAGATGTTGATTGGTCAGTGAGAGCGTAGTTGACTCAGTTGTTTTCATTGATATGTGATGCATATGTTGGTGATGCATGTCATTGCATTATGACGCCGGTTACTTTCACTTTAAGTTGAACCTGATAATAACTCAACTTGAATATGTTGTTGACCGGATCATGGTGCCGCCGAATCGAGTCTTTCCTAGTGCAACCACATTTTCCGGTATGGGACGGCCTTTATTCTTTTCATTGTCATACCTCTAGTCGGTGCCTCCATCTAGGGAAGGTTATGGGTGTGCTGTACCCTAGCCCAGTAAGCAGGCATAACCTTGTGAGCCCGTTGTTAAGTTTTTGGTACCAGGTCCCAGTGTGGATCGTGGCCACGATGGTGGTCGTTGTGTCTTTGATAGACACGGGGCCACCCAGGACTAGCCCGATGGGGTTTGAGTTAGAGTGGCCGGGAGAGTGTCATGGCAATGGAGTGGTTTCGTCGGGATGCCGTTGGTCCACCCAAATGGGAGTGCGAGGCCATGTGTTCCATGGTGTGGGTCCAGTGCACTACCTCTGCAGAGTGTATTAATCTATCGATAGCCGAGTCCATGGTTAAGGACACGCTCAAAAGTAGGTCACATCATGGGTTAACATTTAATGAATTTTGCACACTAAGTATAAAGTTTGCATTGTGGTGGTGGAGGAAAGTCCATCGTGTTGAGTTGGACCAGATGTGGTCGTGGTTGTGATCACCGTAAGGATCACGGGCCATTTATTGGTCGTGGTTGTGATCGCCGTAAGGATCACGAGCCATTTATTGGTCGTGGTTGTGATCGCCATAAGGATCACGGGCCATTTATTGGTCGTGGTTGCGATCGCCGTAAGGATCAGGAGATTGTCTCTGGATTGACACATTTGTGATCAGGAAACGATCACATTCAGTAAGCTAGTCCGAGGGACAATTATCAGAATAACATGGTCACAACATGTTGGATATATTGTTGCATTGTTATTACTAGGTTAATTGTCATGATATTGTTTGTCATTATGTTTATGCTTGTTATGAGCTTGCAAGTACATTCACTGTACTGACCTGGCATGTCATGCCAAATTGCAGGAAAGTCCCGTTGGAAAGGAGAGCTGTCCGAGGCTAGATCGTGTCCACATCGGTGTCCCTGTGCTATGGAGTTCCGCTACGACATTGTTCTGCTGCCGCGTAGTTGTCATGATCGAGCCCCCTTTATGTTCACTAAATAATGTACATATTATTCAGCCGCACCGTGCGTGCCGCTTGGCCTCGCTAACTGTTGTAATATAAACTCTGCTCCGCTAGCATCAATAAAGCGGTTGTTTCCTGTATCAAGTTGTTGTGTGTTGCCAAAAGACAAGGTCTCTGGGCTGGCAATGCATGGTGAACCGGTTGCTCTGAGCTGGGGTGCCACAACGCTTGGTCTGAGAGCCACGCCGACTGTAGGCCACGCTAGACTACGATGAGTTAACTAGACGCTTGATACAAGTTGTAGTTGAGTGCCAGTAGCTTTTGTCGCTGATTGTTGCATTGCATGCACTGATTTATTTTTATGCTAACCTGCTAATGGTTGTGAGTGTAGATGGCTTTGGTGCCGTATCCGTGCCAGTTGCAGCTGATGCCGTACACATCGCCGCATCTCCTTCGTAACGTGTGGCGTCGGCTATACCCCCTCGGTGACGACCCAGCCTATCATGTGTACCGGGAGCGTCTAGCTGACTCAGTGTATGAGTATCACGCCGTGGTCACTCTGCGCACCAGTTTCAATTCCAGCACTTACACTCGTACCTCTCGGAGCGGTTACGCTTCTACCGCTTCTCAGGCTGTTCAGTTTGCTGCATTCGAGGTCCTTGTTGAGCTTCGCTACAACGAGGTCCGGATGCAGAACCACCCAGGTTTCTTCTACTATCCTTCTCTGCATGATAACGGTCGTGTCCGTTTCCCTGTCATTGATCCGAAGTCTGATAGTGTTGCTAGCAACCTTTCTCGCTATATCCCTGCTAGCTATCTTCTGATCTACGAGCTGGCTCGAGAGCTGAGTCGTGCCCGTACTGGTTTGGCCTCTGCTAGATCAGTCACTACTCCAGCATCTGTAGGATTTACTCCTTATATTCCCGCCAGTTCTAGTTCCCCTGTTTCACCGATTACTCCTCCGAGTAGCTCGGGCACCGCGACCGTGAGTCCACTTAGTGCTCCTGCTGAGTGGGTTTCACTTCTCACCACTCCTGCAGCCCCTATGCTTCACCCTACACCTACCCCAGAGGGAGGTCCCTCGAGGCAGCGTCGTCGTGTCACCTTCAACCCAGAGGTCTCAGTTAACCCCGTTAGTTCAGGATCCGAGTCCGCTTCAGGATAGGACCCCGCAACACCAGCAGAGCAGTAGAGCTTCTGAGTATCTGCAGTTGCCAGGATGGTGTACGGATGTAGTCGTATGGGTCATGATGTTTCGTTTCATGTATGAGAGTAGTTGAACCTGGCATGTTGTTATCTTTTATGTATGAGTCTATGTATAATTATGTTGGAACTCTGTTTTATTCGCTGATTTTTCTTCACCATTTGGGTTTTTCTCGGGCTTTTGTTGCTGGCTTTTCCCAATTCATTTTGAATGCTTCTCATCTCAGTTGCGTTGCCTTGGGAAAAATCGTAATAGGATGACGGTGGGAGGCAGCAGTAGCAACGTTCGCGAGGGTTCTCCTGTTCGTCGTTCTGCACGACAGGCAGGACACTCACCCGAGCCGTACGTTCCACCACCGCCTCCACCGCTAAATACGCCCTCACCGAGCAAATTCTGCGTATGTTTGAGGAAAGATGGAATAATGATCTAATTGAAATATTAAGAAGTGTTCAAGCTATGGTTGGAAAGAATGGAAATCAGCCTGGCCATCACTCCAAGGTATCAGATTTTCAAAGGACCAAGCCTCCCAGTTTCAGTCAGACCATTGATCCCTTGGATGCAGATGATTGGTTGAGAACTATGGAGAAGAAGCTTGAGGTTGCTCGTACTGAAGAAGGAGATAAGGTTCCATTTGCAACTCATTATCTGGAAGGCGCTGCTGCCATATGGTGGGAAAATGAAAGAACCATGTGGTCTGCTGATGAAGAAGTCACCTGGTCAAGATCCAAGGTATGATTCCGAAAATATCACATCCCTACGGGAATTATGAAGACTAACCAGCGTGAATTTCTTGCGCTCCTCCAAGGAAGCTAGTCTGTGGGTTAATATTTCCAAAAATTCAATCATCTATCACGTTACTCCCTATATGACATGGCCACTGAAGAAACAAAGATGGAAAGATTTCTTGGTGGATTAAACCCGCAACTCAGGTGTACTCTCGGTATGTTCGATTTCCCAGACTTCCAAACCTTGGTGAACAAGGCTTTCATTGCTGAGACAGAGCACAAACTTGTATCGAATAATAAGTCCGCCAACAACAATCACAAGTGCAAGTTTGAGCCAAGGAAGGAAATACAACCAGTACAGAAGGCTCGTACCTGGCAACAGACTCAGGTGGAATACAAGCCCAATTGGCAACGTAATGTTAACAAGACCACCACCTAAGTCAAGAATGTCGTAACCAACCCAGTGCAAGAGGAGCGTCTACGCAACAATTCTTGTTTTAGTTGCGGGCAAACCGTACATTATGCCAAATAGTGCCCCAAGAACAACAAGACGAATGCTATATTCAGGCCACAAGTCTATTGTATGGAGGCATGCCCGAACCAGCACGACATCACGGGATACATTCATCACATCTCCGCCGATGAAGCCCAAGAAAACCCTGAAGGAAATATGCCCTAGAGGCAATAATAAAGTTATTATTTATTTCCTTATATCATGATAAATATTTATTATTCATGCTAGAATTGTATTAACTGGAAACATAATACATGTGTGAATACATAGACAAACAGATTGTCACTAGTATGCCTCTACTTGACTAGCTCGTTGATCAAAGATGGTTATGTTTCCTTGCCATAGACATGAGTTGTCATTTGATTAACGGGATCACATCATTAGGAGAATGATGTGATTGACTTGACCCATTCCGTTAGCTTAGCACAAGATCGTTTAGTATGTTGCTATTGCTTTCTTCATGACTTATACATGTTCCTATGACTATGAGATTATGCAACTCCCATTTACCGGAGGAACACTTTGTGTTCTACCAAACGTCACAACATAACTGGGTGATTATAAAGGTGCTCTACAGGTGTATCCGAAGGTACATGTTGGGTTGGCGTATTTCGAGATTAGGATTTGTCACTCCATTTGTCGGAGAGGTATCTCTGGGCCCTCTCGGTAATACACATCACTTAAGCCTTGCAAGCATTGCAACTAATGAGTTAGTTGTGGGATGATGTATTATGGAACGAGTAAAGAGACTTGCCAGTAACGAGATTGAACTAGGTATTGAGATACCGACGATCAAATCTCGGGCAAGTAACATAACGATGACAAAGGGAACTACGTATGTTGTTATGCAGTCTGACTGATAAAGATCTTCGTAGAATCTGTGGGAGCCAATATGAGCATCCAGGTTCCTCTATTAGTTATTGACCGGAGACATGTCTCGGTCATGTCTACATAGTTCTCGAACCCGTAGGGTCTGCACGCTTAACATTACGATGACAGTTATATTATGAGTTTATATGTTTTGATGTACCGAAGGTTGTTCGTAGTCCCGGATGTGATCACGAACATGACGAGGAGTCTCAAAATGGTCGAGACATGAAGATTGATATATTGGAAGCCTATGTTTGGATATCGGAAGTGTTCCGGGTGAAATAAGGATTTTATCGGAGTATCGGGAGGTTATCGGAACCCCCCGGGAGGTTAATGGGCCTTAGTGGGCCTTTACGGAGAAGAGGAGAGGCGGCCAGGGCTGGGCCACGCTCCCCTCCCCCCTAGTCCGAATAGGACAAGGAGAGGGGGGCGGCGCCCCCCCTTCCTTCCTCTCTCCCTCCTCTTTCCCCCTCCCAAGTCCTAATCCAACTAGGAAAGGGGGGGAGTCCTACTCCCGGTGGGAGTAGGACTCCTCCCGGCACGCCTCTCCCCTTGGCCGGCCGCACCCCCCTTGGTCCTTTATATACGGGGGCAGGGGGGCACCCTAGAGACACAACAATTGATCCCTTGGATCTCTTAGCCGTGTGTGGTTCCCCCCTCCACCATAGTCCTCCTCGATAATATTGTAGCGGTGCTTAGGCGAAGCCCTGTGACGGTAGAACATCAAGACCGTCACCACGCCGTCGTGCTGACGGAACTCTCCCTCGACACTCGGCTGGATCGGAGTTCGAGGGACATCATCGAGCTGAACGTGTGCTAGAACTCGGAGGTGCCGTAGTTCTTGATCGGTCGGGCCGTGAAGATGCACGACTACATCAACCGCGTTGTTCTAATGCTTCCGCTTTCGGTCTACGAGGGTACTTGGACACACTCTCCCCGCTTGTTGCTATGCATCACCATGATCTTGCGTGCGCGTAGGAATTTTTTTGAAATTACTACGTTCCCCAACAAACCCCGAAGTCTTCATTGGTATGTTCTTTGTTAATAACATACCTGTAGTGATTTTATTTGACTCTGGGGCTTCCCACTCTTTTATTTCTCGAAGTTTTGTTGCCCAAAACAAATTTCCTTGTTCGCTTTTGGGCAAGAATATGTTGGTACAAACCCCGAGATCTCTAATCAGAAGCAATCTAGTCTGCCGCAACCTGGAAGTTAATGTCAACGGAGTCTGTTTTCCAACTTCCTTGATACTCATTGAGTCCGATAAGTTGGATGTTATCCTGGGTATGAATTGGCTTACTCAGTATCAAGTGTGCATAAATTGTGCGACCCGAGAGGTCACTTTGACCAGCCAGGAAGGGCAGACTACAAGATTCTATGCTCGCAGAAGCATACCCACAAAGGAAATGGTCTTCACAGCAGTCACTGAATTGGAATTAATTCCTCTGGTCAGTGAGTTTCCTGATGTATTTCCAGAAGAACTGCCAGGCATGCCACCTAATCGAGAGCTTGAGTTTGCAATAGATCTTGTGCCCGGGACCACACCAATACACAATAAGTATTACCGAATGTCGTCATTAGAATTAGTGGAGCTAAAGAAACAGCTTGATGAAATGCCCCAGAAAGGATATATCCGTCCCAACTCTTCACCATGGGGATCACCTGCTATCTTCGTGGATAAAAAGGATGGCAGCCTCCGCATGTGTGTGGATTACCGCCAGCTGAATGACATCACAATCAAAAACAAATATCCACTGCCAAGGATTGATGACCTGTTTGATCAGCTCAATGGGGCCAAGGTATTCTCCAAGATTGATTTACGAACTAGATACTATCAGCTCAAGATTAAAAAGGAGTATATTCCTAAGACCATGTTCACCACTCGATACGGTCTTTATGAATATACAGTTATGTCTTTTGGTCTCACCAACGCCCCTGCCTTCTTCATGCATATGATGAATAAAGTATTCATGGACTTCCTCGATAAGTTCGTGGTAGTATTCATCGAGGATATACTTATTTACTCAAGAAGTGAAGAAGAGCATAAAGAACACCTCCGAGCAGTGTTACAACGACTCCGTGAACATCAGTTATATGCCAAATTCAGTAAATGTGAGTTTGGCTCCAGCAAGTTGTATTCCTTGGACATGTGCTATCCGCCGAAGGTATAGCCGTGGACCCAAGCAAAGTAAAGGATGTACTCGATTGGTTGCCACCCACAACCGTATCTCAGATCCAGAGTTTTCTTGGATTAGCCGGATATTACCATTGTTTCATTGAAGGGTTCTCCAAGATTGCTAAACCCATGAAAGAGCTGCTTAAAAAGGATAAGAAGTTTGAATGGACTGAGGACTGTGAGAAAAGTTTCACTGAGTTAAAGAAACGGCTGACAACTGCACCGATATTAACTCTTCCAGATATCTACCGTAGTTTTGATGTGTATTGTTATGCTTCCACGCAAGGACTGGGATGCGTACTTATTCAAGACGGCAAGGTAGTAGCTTACGCCTCACGACAGCTACGACCCCACAAGGGAAATTATCCTACTCATGATTTGGAGTTGGCCGCGGTGGTTCATGCTTTAAAAATTTGGAGAAACTATCTCATCGGGAAAAGGTTCCAAATTTTTACCGATCACAAAAGCCTCAAGTATATATTTACTCAGCCAGATTTAAATCTCCGTCAACGAAGATGGCTTGAGTTAGTCAAGGATTATGACCTTGGAATAAATTACCACCTGGGTAAGGACAACGTGGTTGCCGATGCGCTCAGTCGAAAGCTCGTCAATTTAAATGTCATATTGGAATCCTTGCCTCTTGGACTTCAAGAAGAGATTGCTCAGCTCAACCTGGTCATAGTTGAGGCTGGCCTTGCTAATATTTTGGAAGTTACCCCTCCCTTGAGGAAGAGATCCGCAAGCCCCAGTCAGATGACACCGATCTGCAGAAACATGCCAAGCATATGGTGGCAAGTCAGACTTCCGATTTCTCGAAGGATCAGTTCGGTACCCTCCGATTCCGGGGAAGGATTTGTGTGCCCAATCAGGAAAATTTAAGGCAGAAGATCCTGTCAGAAGTCCACAAATCCTCGTATTCAATTCACCCCGGAGGTACGAAAATGTATGAAGACCTTCGACAAATATTCTGGTGGGATGGAATGAAGAAAGACATTGCCTATTTCGTGGCCTATTGCGACATATGCAAGAAAGTGAAGGCCGAACATCAGAAGCCAGCCGAACTTATCCAACTGCTGCTAGTGTCACAATGGAAATGGGATGATGTCTGCATGGATTTCATCACAGGACTACCTAAGACCCGACGGGACAATGATGCAATCTGGGTCATAGTGGATACATTAACCAAGGTAGCCCACTTTATCCCGATCAGAACCACATATCGAGAAGATGAGCTTGCACAACTGTATGTATCCAGGGTAGTCAGTCTGCATGGAGTACCCCGAACCATCACTTCTGACCGAGGTTCACTTTTACCTCCGCTTTTTGGTCCCGTCTCCATCAAGCCTTGGGGACAACATTGAAATACAGTACCGCTTTATCATCCTCAGACTGATGGACAGACAGAGCGGGTAAATCAAATACTCGAAGATATGCTGCGAGCCTGTGCTTTAGCCCAAGGACCAAAATGGGAAGATTGTTTGCCGTATGCCGAGTTCTCTTATAACAATAGCTTTCAGACCAGTTTAAAGATGTCACCGTATGAAGCTTTGTATGACCGTAAGTGCCACACTCCGTTAAATTGGTCTCAAACTAGAGATATCCGTATTTTCAGAACATATCTCATGCTGGAAGCCAAGAAGCAAGTCAAGGAAATCAGAGATAGATTACAGCTGGCCAAATCTCGACAGAAGAGTTATTATGATGCAAAGCACCAACAGATCAGTTTTGAACCCGGAGAACATGTATACCTTCAAGTCATGCCTATGAAAGGTATCAAGAGATTTCAGACTCATGGAAAATTGGCACCCAAATTTATTGGTCCATTTCCCATTATGACATGAGTGGGTATTGTTGCATATCAGTGGAGTTACCCCCTGAATTGTTGGACATGCACAACTTATTCCATGTTTCACAGTTACGGCGATGCATATCGCCGCCTGAGAAAAAGACTGATATGATAGAAATAGAGTTAGCAAAGGATTTACCTACGAAGAGAGTCCAGTTAAAATTTTGGATCTAATGGAAAGAGTCACTCGCAGTAAAGCAAGGAAGTTTTACAAAGTCCAAAGGAAGCATCACACAGAGTCAGAATCAACTTGGGAATCCAAAGAATTTCTAAGGGTACATTATCCAGAATGGTTTTCCCAAGCAACTGAATCTCGAGGACGAGATTCATTCTAAGTGGGGGAGGTTTGTGACAGCCTGGTTTTTACCCTCTCTTCTTTGCTTGGTTTTCAGGATTTGAGTTTGGAGTTTTTGAATCCTTTCATTTGGACTTAACCACTTGGGTACCCCTTGACTTTCACCCAAGTGCTTCACCCCCTCTCAAACCATCACTCCATCTCTGGTTCATCTCAAAATATCATTTGGAATATTTTTCTTAAATGAAAAATATTCATTTTGCCCTCCTAAACCCTAGCTAGCCCTTTGTGCTCCAAAGCAACCCTAATTTTTATTGCCCCTAAAATCCTGAGAAAAAACCCAATTATTGTTTGAACCCTAGGGCACCTTTCTGAGAAAAAATATTTCATCACTCTTTCGAATATTTTGGCTACATGAAATATTTTCATTTCTTGATAAAAATGGTAGTTTCTACAGCAACTACCATTTTACTAGCTCCATTGTAGCTGGTTTTTCTTGTGCATCTTGTAACGCCCTGAATCCGATGCACCAGGTGTCTTCCAGTTATTCGCCTTCGTTGCCATGTCATTGCTTGCGTGTTGCATTTTGCCATGTCATCATGTGCATTTCATCTGCATGTTTTTCAAAACATGCATCCGTTCGGGTTTCCCCGGTTCTCTCCGTTGTCTATTCTAAGCCCAACCACACTCGCACGCGCCCGTCGCCCCTCTCAGACCTTGTTTCGTGAGCAGCCCAAAAACATTCTCGGAATCAGCCGAGATTTTCCGAGTGGCCTTGGTATATCACCGGTAGACCGCCCGTCAAATTTCATTCCATTTGGAGGTCGTTTGATGCCCCAACGGTTAACCGAGCTAACCGGGAACCCCTTCTCTTTGCAGCCCAGCACCTCTTCACATAGCCCACCTAGCCCATCTAACTCCTCTCCATGCTCACCGCCGTTCGATCACGATCGTGTGAGCGAAAACCACTCCTCATTTGGACTCTCCTAGCTCCCTCTACCTATAAATTAGCCCTCCCCATCCAAATTCGTGGTCTAACCCTAGTCCTCTTCCTCCTCGCGTCGCCGGACGCGACCGCCGACGGCCGGACATGTCCACCACCACCCAACCACGTCGCCCGGCCAATCCCGGGGCGACACGTCACCTCCGTGCCGCCCCCGCAGCAATCCGCCGCCGCCACGTCACCCTCTCTCTCCCCCTCGCCGCCGCAGCCCACCGGGGCCCATATCCGGCCCGCCCGGGCCCGATCTAGGCCAAGCCTGCCCCACCGCCACCTGGCACTCCCCGCCGGCCGAGCGCCGCCGCGCCTGGTCGCCTCCCCGCCGTCCGCGCTCCGCCTCCGCCTCCACCTTCCACACCGGCGCTGCCCCGCATCTCCACCCGGCGCCGCGCCTGAGCGCGCCGCCCGCCTCCCGTTCCGCCGCCGGCCGCCGAAGCTCACCGGTCACCGCATCGCGTCGCCGCGGATTTGGTCGAGCCGAACCAGATCCGGCACCCTGCTCCACCTCCACCGCACCACCCCGCGCCTCCTTGTCGACCGCGACAGCTCGCCGGAGTCTCGCTGGAGCTCCTCCGGCCGGATCCACCGCGGGTGGATGAGATCCACCCGCTCATCCACCAAACGCCCGCGCCCCCGTCCCGGATCCCTCTGCCCCGTTGACTTTTTCCGCGAGGTGAATTTCTGATGCACTGTTCGTCATTCCATAACTTCTTGTGTGCTGCTCCGTTTTGTGCGTGTAATATATCAAAATGTTCATTGTGAGATGCTCTTCATTTCACTACACTAAGACATGCTTGTTTGAGTTTATCTTGATGACCTAATCATCGCTGCAAGAGTGCTATATGATGTTAACCTGCTGAGACTGTTATAACTTGCTGTTTTGTCATTTTTGTTGCATTTTGTGTGTGCATCTTATGAGTATGATGTCTACGTGTTTTAGGAGCATATTCATGCCATCTTTACAGTGGTGAAATCTATGTATTTTTGTGAGTCTTGAAGTGAGTGAATCAAGCTCATGAAGTAGGGTACTTGTTGTTACTGTTTTGCTAGGCTGGAACTGCTATATCATGTTGCTATGTTTGATTGATGCTACCATCCACTATATGCATAATGTGGAGATGTTCACTACGGATGTTTTGTTATAAATGTTATGCTCTATCAATCCATGCCCTTGTTTGCATTTATAGCCTGCTGTATCTTGTTGATATCATGCTCCAAAGTTGCTAAATACTGTTGTTGTCAGCCTGTTAACTTTCAGTTCAGTTTTGCCATGTGTTTTGCTAGTGATCCTTGTACCCTATGACTATGATATTGCCATTTTTAGCTCCATAAATGTGTCTTCTTACTATTGGTCACCTTGTCATGCCATGTATTTCTCTGTGGTGAGTTGTACAAGCTCACCAACATGCCTACTTATCGTTGTTTCTGCCATGTACTGTTATTTTCACCAAGTCTGAATCTGTCATATTGCTTGCCATGTTTGCTTTGATGCGACCATGTTTTCTGTTGATCTTTGGAATAATTTAAGTAAGGAAATGTTGCTAAGTGCTTTTAGTAAGAGAATGCCATGCCTTTGATTGCCATGATAACTTGCTTTAACATGTTGTTTGCTAACTCTAAACTTTGCAACCTGATGTTATTTCTGTCATGTCCAGTGAATTTCTGCCAAGTCTGTGAAACTGTTATTATTTGCAATCTTGTCATGTCCTTTTGAGCATGTTCTATTGGTTTCTAGAGATAGCTCAGTGTTGATGTTTTGTAATGCTTTACCCGTACATCACGCTCATTCCTTTTGTTTTCTTGATGGGGCGCTGTAGCACATATCCTTGATGCTTGCAAGATGCCTAGTTGTTGTTTTGGACAGATTGTTGTTATATTTTGTTTGGAGTGTATGTGTTGCACCTTTGCTCCGTTTGGAGTGTGCTCTATATGAAACTTTCTTAGAATTGCATGTAGTTTCATCATGCCATGTTGCATCCATGTTTTGAGTGTGTTTGATTGATGTATGAATGCATTTTGCATCAATGCCATGTTTAACTTGTTTTGCTCATATCTTCTAGGTTGTAGCTCCGAACTAAATGAACTTTATATGTAACTTGACTAGAATTTCATGTAGATCATCTTGGTTCATCTTAACTTGCTGTTTAACAACTTGAGCATAAGGTTTATTCAGATCTAGACCAATTTAGAAATTTGCATATGAGGACTTACAGGAATTGTTACACGTCGTTTCCAGCCTCATTTAAACTTGCTTTGATGTGTTACTCTTGTATGCATCATCTCTTGCCATGAGTATCTGCATGTAGCCTTGTCATGCATCATGCTTGGTTGTGCATCATGTCATGTTTATGTGTCGTGTGTTTACTGTGTGTTTGCTTCTTTCCGATTGTGCTTCTTCTCGATAGTTCCTATTTTGTTGCGATCGTGAGGATCCGTTCGTCTACGCTTGGTTCGTCTTCCTGGCTTCATCTTCTTCATGGAATCGTTCTTCTACCTAGCGGGATTTCAGGCAAGATGACCATCACCTTGGATCTCATTACTATCATTGCTATGCTAGTTGCTTCGTTCTATCGCTTGCTCTTTAAGCCTCCCAAATTGCCATGTCTGCCTCTAACCTTTTCACCCTTCCTAGCAAACCGTTGCTTGGCTATGTTACCGCTTTGCTCAGCCCCTCTTATAGTGTTGTTAGTTGCAGGTGAAGTTGAAGATTGCTCCAGGTTGGATCCGGATTATGTTGGGATATCACAATATCTCTTATTTAATTAATTCATCTATATACTTGATAAAGGGTGGAAGGCTCGGCCTTATGCCTGGTGTTTTGTTCCACTCTTGCCGCCATAGTTTCCGTCATACCGGTGTTATGTTCCTTGATTTTGTGTTCCTTACGCGGTTGGGTGTTACGGGAACCCCTTGATAGTTCGCCTTGAATAAAACTCCTCCAGCAAGGCCCAACCTTGGTTTTACATCTGCCTCACCTAAGCCTTTTTTCCCTTGGGAGTCGCGCTGCCGAGGGTTATCTTATTTTACCCCCCCGGGCCAGTGCTCGTCGTGAGTGTTGGTCCAACCTGTCAGCCGCCAGTGGCCACCAGGGGCAACTCTGGGCTGGCCTACCGGAAGCTTGGACAATCCGGTGTGCCCTGAGAACGAGATATGTGCAGCTCCTATCGGGATTTGTCGGCACATTCGGGAGGCTTTGCTGGTCTTGTTTTACCATTGTAGAAATGTCTTGTAACCGGGATTCCGTGTCTGATCCGGTCTTCCTGGGAGAAGGAATATCCTTCATTGACCGTGAGAACTTGTGATGGGCTAAGTTGGGACACCCCTGCAGGGTATAAACTTTCGAAAGCCGTGCCCGTGGTTATGTGGCAGATGTGAATTTGTTAATATGCGGTTGTAGAGAACTTGACACTTGACTTAATTAAAACGCATCAACCGTGTGTGTAGCCGTGATGGTCTCTTTTCGGCGGAGTCCGGGAAGTGAACATGGTTTGGGTTATGTTTGAATGTAAGTAGTTTCAAGATCACTTCTTGATCATTGCTAGCTTCATGACTGTTCCGTTGCTTCTCTTCTTGCTCTTGTTAGCGTATGTTAGCCACCATATATGCTTAGTCGCTGCTGCAACCTCCCCACTCATCATTTCCTTACCCATTAAGCTTTGCTAGTCTTGATACCCATGGTAATGGGATTGCTGAGTCCTCGTGGCTCACAGATTACTACAACAACAGTTGTAGGTACAGGTAATGCGATGATCATGACGCGAGAGCGATGTTACTTGTTTGGCGTTCTTCATCTGCTTCTTATTTGATCAGGGGATAGGTTCCAGGTCGGCAGCCTGGGCTAGCAGGGTGGATGTCGTTTGAGTTTCTGGTTGTGTTCCATCCGTAGTCGGATGTTGCTCTTATGTAAGATGTTGTATTCATGTGGCATTGTATGCCTGTTGTATGTATCCCCATCTATTATGTAATGTTGATGTAATGATATCCACCTTGCAAAAGCGTATCAATATGCGGTTCTATCCTTGGTGGGACCTTCGAGTCCCTTTAGGATAGTATCGCATATTGGGCATGACACATCTTCACCTTAGTAAGTGTTGGCTAGCCTCCAAAGCCCAGCCCTCAACTCCTAGTGGTTTGACCACAGTAAACCTCCAAAGTTACTGTCCAGAAACTTACCTGGAGTGTAAACTCATTTCTACCGCACCTGGAACCCAACCCAATCGTGGTAACACTCAAAACTACAATGGACTACACGCTAGATGACAGTGTCCTGGACTAGGGGGTACTCACCACGTCATCTCCCGATCTGTTAGATTGGGTCGAGGACCCCCATGGCCGTATACTCATGGGCCAGTCCGGACAGCTGCCGCATACAAGGAAGATTCCGCAAGACTGGCAATCAAGACAAGGACTCCTCCGCCACCGGCGTATTGGGCTAGGACTCTTGTTATCCTAGGGCTCTGCTGCATTATATAAACCGAGGCCAGGCTAGTCGATAGGGACATACAACAATCATACCATAGGCTAGCTTCTAGGATTTAGCCTCTCTGATCTCGTGGTAGATCAACTCTTGTACTACCCATATCATCAATATTAATCAAGCAGGAGTAGGGTTTTACCTCCATCGAGAGGGCCCGAACCTGGGTAAAAACATCGTGTCCCTTGCCTCCTGTTACCATCCGCCTAGACGCACAGTTCGGGGCCCCTACCAAAGATCCGCCGGTTTTGACACCGACATGGTGCTTTCATTGAGAGTTCCGCTATGTGTTCGACAATGGGTCGATGGCTCGCCTGCAGATCAACTACGACTTCGGCATCTTCGTCACCAGCTCGACTGGTCACCTTGGTTCGACCAAGGATTGCGCCCTGCCTCCGACCGTCATCTTCGGATGAGGGCCTTCATCAACATCAACTCCGATCTCTATCAAGATCATGGAGGAATCATCCAGGGAGCCCGGGGGCTTGACGTCAACATTGCCCTTGGGCGACCGTGCTGTTTTTCTTGAAAGCGAACTTGCGTCCGCCGTCACCGCCTCCTCGAACGTCGGTTTGACGATTGCTTCGGTGGAATAGTGCAGAATTGAATCTACAACAACCTTGGAAAATTTCGTCAAGTTCCTATGGAGGAATCTCCGGCAATCTCCGATATACCGGAGCCGTGTTAAATCTAGACGAGAATCCGGATGAGTCTAGAGCGGGGTGTACAACATCTAGCTCGGACGTCCTTTGGAAGATCCAACCGTTGATCTGCTGCGGAATTCCCATATCTACCACCTGCCAAAAATTCAGCTCGATCTGACTGTCCGAACTCCGGGAACCTTCCAATTAGTGCATCACTTTTTGGATCTGGTTTCTGCGCGAGAACGAATCCGACCGAAGTTCATCTTCTTTACGAACGGGATTTTGGACATCCTTTTTGAAGGACGTTTTCGTATGGGGTATTGTGTTTTATTCACAAACACATCCCACTATTGTTAAAAGTATTCTTACAATACGAACTTCACCGTTGCGCCGGTGTCAAGCCAGCCCGACAACATCACTCCACGGCGGCCGACCTGTGTTAGACACGTCGTCGCTTTGTTGAGCCGAGCTCAATTTCTTCGGATCATCATCTCGGCCAGCCGAACAATAGTTCGGCATCGCAAAGGATAAATCGTCACCAACATCTTCGCCCCACGGATTACACAGAGCGGGCACACCGGCATCGCCGCACGGTCACTTCATCGAGCCAACATTGATCACGTCACAAGCTACGACCTGCATTGGCATGGCCGAACTGTTGCTTCATCAAGCCGATGTCCATCACGCCGAACTACTTCAACACCTCGGCTGACACGGCAGCTGCAACATCTCCTTATCGACCTGCTCCATCACCTCAGCTAAACCGAGGACTTCGCCATCTCTTCATCAACTTACTTCGGAGAATTCGGCGTCACCAGCCGACCAGCTTCATCACGTTAGCTGGACCAAGGGCTTTGCCTCGGCGAGCCAACCTTAGCCAGCATCATCATGCCGTTGCTTTATCGCCTATCAGGCGATAGGTGTGCGGATCGAGTCCCAATTTTGGGAATCACCTTTCTTCGGATTGCACCAACAAATAAGCCAGGTGCTATTAATCCTAGTATTTTTTGCTTGTTTGGGTTCATTTTTCCCAACGAATTATTACTCTGGTTTGTCTATCATTTGTACACAGGTCTATCCAATGGTGGCCGCATTAACGGCGGTCGCATGGTGGTTCGGTCAGTTTCCGTACATAGTCCGGCGAACGCCGCATCCGGAACTCGAACCGACCTGTGAATTCAGGCCTTGCCATGCCTTTACCGCATCACGCCGCCGCCCTGCATCGACATTGACTTCGACGCTAGGCCATATTTCTTTTATTACTCACTTTGCATAAATTATTTGTTATGCAACGATTTTTTATTATTATTACTATTATCTCCGGTTTGCACTATTTTTTGTGCACATGAAAATGATCCAGCCGGACTATATCCTTTGGCGTCACCTTGGCTGGATGGGGGGCTTTGTCAACACTTCATTACCCCATGCCGGGGACTTCGGCATCACCCTTCTGTCCTGCATTGACCGTGCTATGTCACCACTTCGGAGTGCCGAGCTCTTTGCTCCGCCACCTCGGGACCGGCTTGGGGGATGGAACCTTGTCCCGTATCAAGCTCGGACCGCGTCATCAATACCGAACACATTAACCAGCTAAGTTGCCTTCATGCTCAAAGTTTTAAGTTTTTAACTTGTGTTCGGCTCGACCAAGCATTATACTTTTTTGGAAAAAAGTTGCTTGTCAAAATTTCCTTGTCCAAACTTTGTTTGTGACGCGCAAATTCAAATACCCCGTTTCCTTGGGGGCTTCCTTCATGAAGCTTTTCCCTCTTGCATATGATTATACTTGTACGGCTTCATTCCTTGTTCGTGTATTACGCCACAATATGCACCATATTGACTTAAGCGATTTGCAAGCTGGGTTGCCTCGGTCCCGTGTTTACCCCAACGTTCTCGATTGTTCGGCTAGGGAGTAAAGGGAGCACCTCTACGATTGTCTCAATCGGGTCATCCGAGCCGGACCTTAGACTGGGTGAAGCCGAAAGCTAGCGCTCTTATAGTTTTCAATGATGGTCGGCACACAAGGAACTCATGAGTACAAAAAATCTATTGCACAAGTCTCATAATAACAATGAGCACCGAAGAAAGGTATCGGTGGGGGTACTATTTTCTTCGAAGATGCTTCTTACACTTCGCCGTAATATAGCATAACTTCCCTGAGCGCGCTTTGTCTATTACAGCCTTATGGCATGATTGCCTGGTTATTGCAAACACCATCGATATTCTCGACAGATGGAGTACATAACACTTTTTGGTCCTTGACCGAAGAGGGAGCAGCCGACGGTCGGTTAAGACGCGTTTAAAGTTCAGTTGAACATAGATATGATACAAGTACTTCGGTACATACAATCATTCTTTTACCCAAGTCACTTGGGGGCTCTTATGTTTATTTGAGCCGTTTTATAATAAGTGTTTTTCTTCTTAGTCGTTGCAAAGTTTTTATTATTATTTATCACTCCTTTTTTCGACACAAGTGTGCGGTCACTAGCCGGGGAGCCTAATTTCTCTCTCAAAACCGCTAGAGTTTAGTTTGCTAAACTAGCCTAGTAAGAAGTACTCCGCCTTCGGGATAGGAGGTTGAAGCCGTAGGCTGACCCGCTTGAAGTTTTGAGATAGGATGTGTCATGTTAAAGCACGGCAGAAGCACCTTTTTTTTCTAAAGTCCAATTTTTGGATTGGCACCGAAGACTTGATCTAGTCCGGACATTAACCTTTTGAATAATTTTTTTGGCTTTTCGAACCCATGGCACTTTTAAACTATTGTGTGTTTTTAGCACAAGTCTCGCAGTGCAACGCCGGACACCTTTAGAGATTCGGCAAAAACATTGTCGGATATTGCTCTATATGCATCAGTTTCGAATTGTGTCTTCGGTCAATAGTTGGGTTGCCCGGCTCCTGCGTTTGCCCCCTACGTTCCGCTTTGTTTGGCTAGGTGTGCAAAGGGAGAACCACTGTGATTGTGCTTCCAGCTCACATGGTTAAGCACCTTAGTGGAGAAAGCCGAAAACTGACTGTCACAATAAGCGTAAACTGGTCAGTGATTCGATGACGGTGTTAAACGATGGGCCATTCATAACAATGGCTGAAGTGTTTACGGCTTGACCTCGATTGTCGCCGTACACTACCGGGGGCGATTAACTGGCCTCCCAAACTAAATCCTCGATATTTTGCTCTTACATTGGAGCTGAGGTTTCATGATCATGCTTAGCATGACAACCCAAAGAAAGGAACCGATAGCAGGACTATTTTCTTTGGAAGACATTTATTCTGTTAAACAGTAATATAACATATCTCTCTGCGTATGTTTGTTTATAAAACTGTATGGCCAGATTGCCTTGTTTGTTGAAAATCTTTGCCCTCATAAAGGCTTTATAAAGTAGGACAAACACTCCTCGGCTATTGGCCGAGGAGGTGGAAGCCGATGGTCGGTCAACAAAGTTTTGTACAATGTGGATCCGAGCATTAATGACGTAAAGTACTTGGATACATAGATTCATTACACATAATTTGTGATTTTACTATGGATATCGATCCTTAATTCGGCCACCCGTGCCCGCATTAAGGCTCGGGGGCTACTGGGCTTCGGGCTTATTATTTACAAATATTAAAGGGGCACATCGATCCCCTGATCTGGTGTTGCCACCCGACCAGTGTCTCGCGGGCTACTGCATTGCCTGTTCTATGTAGAAAATTTTAAGTGCAATACAGTTTTCGAGGCGATTTTGATCCTCAGGTTGGTCGGCCGCACCCAACCTGAATCTCGAGGACTGAGCACGCCGCTTTTTGTGTCCGGAAGTATTCTGCCGAGCTAGGATTTATCCTCTGGCCGATTTTGCAAATCAACCTGAGTCTCAGCGGTTACTGGGATCAGCGGTCTGATGCCATCCTTCAGGTGCATCTCGGGTTTTAGACCGATACACACCTTGAGGGCTACTGGCTATATATCTCGTCAGAGAATAAATTGCATCAATAAAAAACATTGACAAAAAATCAGCCCATGACCAAGGTGCTTAACCACCTCGGAAGCAGTCCGGCATAAAGCTCGGGCGCTAGTGGCTGGCTCCATAGAGGGCATTTCCGGCATTAAGCTCGGCTAAACTCCTTCAAACTTCTTTGAACCAAGGTGATTTACGACACCTCGGATACAGTTCGGCGTTGGAGCTCGGATACATAGTCCGGTGTTGGAGCTCGGATACAGTCCGGCATTGGAGCTGGGATACATAGTCCGGCGTTAGAGCTGGGAAGCAGTCCGGCATTGGTGCTCGGCTGCAAAAGATACCTCGAATGCAGTTCGGCGTTGGAGCTCGGACGCAAGAGGACGCTGCCGCCCGGGAACAACTTCAAACCCGAGGTGTAGCATAAAAATAACAAGGCATTGATAAAGGCCGGAAACTTAAAGGGGCTCCTTGGATACCCGACGTGTAAACTCGTCGAATGCATTTCGGCGACCCTCAAGATCGAAGATGAGAAGATTTGTTGAACCAGTTTTCAAGACCGACGACTGAAGATGAAGAACGGTTCGGAAGAATCGAGGAGCGTCCCTACACTTGAAGACCGGTTCAGGGGGCTACTGACAGTGTCCTGGACTAGGGGGTACTCACCACGTCATCTCCCAATCTGTTAGATTGGGCCGAGGACCACCGTAGCCGTATACTCATGGGCCAGTCCGGACAGCTGCCGCATACAAGGAAGATTCCGCAAGACTTGGCGATCAAGACAAGGACTCCTCCCCCACCGGCGTATTGGGCTAGGACTCTTGTTATCCTAGGCCTCTGGTGCATTATATAAACCGAGGCCAGGCTAGTTGATAGGGACATACAACAATCATACCATAGCCTAGCTTCTAGGGTTTAGCCTCTCTGATCTCGTGGTAGATCAACTCTTGTACTACCCATATCATCCATATTAATCAAGCAGGAGTAGGGTTTTACCTCCATCGAGAGGGCCCGAACCTGGGTAAAAACATCGTGTCCCTTGCCTCCTGTTACCATCCGCCTAGACGCACAGTTCGGGACCCCCTACCCGAGATCCGCCGGTTTTGACACCGACACCAGACATGAAGTTTGCGCTTAGGTTGGCGTGTTGGCATGCAAAACACACGCTCTGAGTGCCGCCGAGCACTCTGTTGCGCGCGTGCTCGCTGCCCAGCCTGCCCGAGCGTGCCAAACCGCGCCACCATCACCGTGTTCACTCACTTAACTCTGTTGTGGCACTCGCCGATGTCGGAGCTCGCTGCAGCAGGCACGGGAATGGTCCAGCCAACACCATAGTGAGCGGCACACTGTGCTCTTCGTCTTCTTCTCGCCCCTGTGCTCGTCCGCGCTCGCCAACAGTTCCCGCGTGAGCTACGCCTTCTTCTCCCGCTCTCTCTAGCGCCGTTCGTCACCGGGCGCCGTGGATAGGTGTCCTCCGACGGAGCCCGAACCCCCCTCGCCGCTCACCTATAAATACGGCCACCCCAGCATCCTCGAGCACCCGCATCCACTCTCACACACCCCACAAGCTAGTAGAAAGCCGTAGCCCGGGCGGGTAGGCCGCGGGTTGCCGTCCCCGAGCTCGAGCTCGCCGGCGATCCCCTCGGGTCGTCCCTGCAGCGCCAGCCCCTCCCAGGCCAGGGCAACCCTTCCAGGTCCTCCGCCACTCTTAGGTGGTGCCGTCCCTCCCAGTTGGATCCCCTGGAGCCGCCTCTAGCCGCCGTTGTCTTCGTCTCCGGTGATCGTTGCTCTCTGCCTCCGCTTGAGAGGCTATTTCTGACGCCGTCTGACCACCCCTAGCCACTCTACGGGTACAGGCAGGTGTGCCGCCATCTTCTCTTTTGATCCCCCCTCTCGTTTTGGCCAAAGAGCCCTCGTCGCCGGTGTGCACTCCGGCGAAGCCCCGCCGCTCCCTATTTCCCTCTCCCCATCCTCCTCACCTGACTAGCGAGGCCCGCTAGTAAGCCACTCTGTACGCGCGTGAAGCGGTATGAGTGGTGGCACCCTGGTCTTTTACGCCTTCGACGTCACCCCCCGTCTATTTTATTTTAATTCAAATTTCATTTAAATCCAGAGAACTTCAAACATCCACAACTTTTTATCTGTAAGTCCAAATGCATTGATTCTTTTTGCATTGTGTTCTTTGTCCAAAAATCAAGCAGATCACCAAAGTTGGGATTTCCCCTTCTGTCTAGATTTTCTAGTGAATTTCAGAAGGTTTCTTGATGTTTTTTTTGTGTTTTTATTTATTATCAAAAGAGCAGGCTTGTCTTGAGGATCACCAGGAGGCTTGTAAACCTTATCTGCACTAAGGCAAGACACATCAACATTTTCATAGTGCCACTTCAATATTTGTGATTTTCTACTTGAACAAATGATTACTCATTCATTTGAATTATTAATATGTTAATTATATTCTGTTAGATGCTTGTTATAGTAAATATGCTTGAATTACAGAAAGTTTGTAGTGAACCTAGTTGGTAAGCTAACAATGATTTAGTTATGGGTGATAAGAAGATAATATGGCTATGGAAATAAATAACTAGTGAGATTATTTTGCATAAGTGAATATGATAAATTTGCTAGAAAGGATTCTGGTTAAAGTGAGGCTTGATCTTAAACAAAAGAGTATCATGAGATGTGGATTGCTCAGTGAGAGCATAGTTGACTCACTTGTTTTCGTTGATATGTGATGCATATGTTGGTGATGCATGTCATGGCGTTATGAGGCCGGTTACTTTCACTTTAAGTTGAACCTGATAATAACTCAACTTGAATATGTTGTTGGTCGGATCATGGTGCCGCTGAATCGGGTCATTCCCAGTGCAACCACATTTGCCAGTATGGGATGGCCTTTATTCATTTTATTGTCATGCCTCTGTTCGGTGCCTCCATCAAGGGAAGGTTATGGGCGTGTTGTACCCTGGCCCGGTAAGCAAGCATAACCTTGTGAGCCCGTTGTTAAGTTTTTGGTACCGGGTCCCAGTGTGGATCGTGGCCACGACGGTGGTCGTTGTGTCTTTGGTAGACACGGGGCCACCCAGGACTAGCCCGATGGGGATTGAGTCAGAGTGGCCGGGAGAGTGTCATGGCAATGGAGTGGTTTCGTCGGAATTCTGTTGGTCCACCCGAATGGGAGTGCGAGGCCATGGGTTCCGTGCTGTGGGTCCAATGCGCTGCCTCTGTAGAATGTATTAATCTATCGATAGCCGAGTCCACGGTTAAGGACACGCTCGAAGGTAGGTCACACCATGTGTCAACATTTAATGAATTTTGCACACTAAGTATGAAGTTGGCATTGTGGTGGTGGCGGAAAGGCCATCATGTTGAGTTGGACCAGATGTGGTCGTGGTTGTGATCGCCTAAGGATCACGGGCCATTTATTGGTCGTGGTTGTGATCGTTGTAATGATCACGGGCCATTTATTGGTCGCGGTTGTGATCGCCATAAGGATCACGAGATTGTCTCTGGATTGACACGTTTGTGATCAGGAAATGATCACGTTTGGTAAGCCAGTCCGAGGGACGATTATCACAAGAGCATGGTCACAACATGTTGGATATATTGTTGCATTGTTATTAATTGGTTATTTGTCATGATATTGTTTGTCATTATGTTTATGCTTGTTGTGAGCTTGCAAGTACATTCACTGTACTGACCTGGCGTGTCATGCCAGATTGCAGGAAAGTCCCATTGGAAAGGAGAGCTGTCCGAGTCTAGATCGTGTCCACATCGGTGTCCCTATGCTATGGAGTTTAGCTACGACGTTGTTCTGCTGCCGCGTAGTTGTCATGATCGAGGCCCCTTTATGTTCACTAAATAATGTACATATTGTTCAGCCGCACCGTGTGTGCCGCTTGGCCTCGCTAACTGTTGTAATATAAACTCTGCTCCGCTAGCATCAATAAAACGGTTGTTTCCTATACCAAGTTGTTGTGTGTTGCCAGAAGACAAGGTCTCTGGGCTGGCAATGCATGGTGAACTGGTTGCTCTGAGCCGGGGTGCCACACCTCTATAGAGAAAGCCGAAAACTAACTATGATGATAAAGCGAGAGACTGTTCAACCACTTGATGACTCAACAGAATCTTCGCGATTCCTCTGCATTAACGAAGGACCGGTTTCCCGGTCACGTATATACACGCACCGTATTTGGATGAACGCGGACATATCAGGGGCTGTATAGTAGCCCCACCGTCAAACTCCTATGGCTAAGTTAAAGTGTTAAAGCTATATAGTCCGATTGCCTCGTTCGCCGCGCTACCACCTCCTTAACGGACCAAGACGTTGGATCAAGTGTGATTACGCGCTTTGCCAAACACCCCCGTATTATATGCAAGGGGGTTGAAGCCGATGACTGCAAACTTTCAGGTTATATACATATATACATAAGCGGACACACAGGAGGCACTACAATACTTTACGGGCAAAAGTATAAATATAGCCTTTATTATCAAAAGCATTGTTTTTACAATCAAGATACATGTCATTCGAACATGGTATTCTTTGAGCACTGAGCCTCTATTAAAAGGGAACCTTCTAAGACTTTTTCAAAATAGTTCTCGGGCGAGTCATGGCCCCCGGGCGGACCCCTTGTTGCAATATCGGTGGCCTCCATCTTCGCCCAATATGTCTTAACACGGGCAAGGGCCATCCGTGCACCCTCTATGCACGCCGACCTCTTGACAGCGTCAATATGCGGCACAGCACGAATAAATCATTGCACCAAACCAATATAACTATCCGAACTTGGTTCCTTCGGCCACGGGTGATCCACGACGGCCTTCATGGCAAGCCCGGATAACCTATGGAGTTCAGCCCATTCGGCCATTTGCTCATTCAACGGCAGCGAACGCCTGGGAGTACTGAACTACGACCACAATAATCTTTCCACTTCATGATCTTCTTGATCTTTGAAATACTGTGTCGCATCAGCAGCACTCTTTGCCAAATCCAAGTATGCGTCTGAAGAACTCCACAATTTATCAAGAGGGGCATACTTCAGATCTCCGAATTTCATTATCAATAAAAGGGGCTTCCCAGTCGCAATCTCATCGGCTTGCCGAAGCTCCTGCCGAGCCACTCTGATCTCAGAGCGAGTTTCCTTTGCTGCTTGTAAGGCCTTCTTTAGTTCATCCATTTTCGTTTGGTTTTCCCTATCGAGAAGCTCATATCGGCTGGCGGCATTTTGTAGCTCAAGAGCCATGTTGGCTATTTTATCCTCACTTTGGCGATGAGCTGCCTGTTCGGCTTTTAATTCATCGGCTACCTTCACGGCGGCCACATTGCTCCTCCTGGCGTGCTCCTTGGCCCGGGCAAGCTCTGCCCGAAGGGTCTCCACGGCGGCAGCACCATCTGCAGTCAAAGCATATTATAAATCCTAGCATCATGCTCTTATTAATATTTGCTGACCACCCAAATATACATACCCTGTGCCTCGTCAAGCCGCTTGTTCACAAGCGTGATGTCTGCATCCGCCACGTCAAGTTGCTGCCTCAGTTCGGCAAATTCTGCAGTCCGGTCAGCCGCCGGAGCTGCAGCCGCTTGCGTACAAAATTGGCACCATCATTACCTGAGACTATGATCCTCTGCTCACCTCGTCCGGATGGCAACCAGAGTCTCAGGGGCTACTATCTATACAAAGTGCACCTTGTGTTTATGGTACAATCAAAAAATATCACTTTGCGTACCTCAAAGCCTCTTAGCAGGCTCGTAAAAGCTTCATCCAACCCGCTTTTCGTGGATGAAATCCTCTCAATCACCGTACCCGTTAAGGTACGATGTGCCTCTGAGATAGCCGCTTGCTGCAGAAGACCCATCAATGTGTCCGGTTGTATATTGGACAGTCCGGGGGTTTCTCTGTTGGTCTCTCTAGGAGTTGAGAACCCCGGACTTCGGGCGGCCGAAGAGTTACCTTCTGGTCTCTGCGGATCGGGAGAGATCTTCCGGGACAACACCTCAGGGTCGTCCGCCTCATGAGGCAGAGAAGTAGGAGGATGCGTTTCGCTCTCCATCATCTCCGGAAGAAGATCCCCCGAGGACGAACATTGTTGAGGAAGGCTATAAGCCGAACTGCAAAACATATGTCTCGGTCGTTATTCTCAGGAAAAGAACGGGGTATGCTTACTAAGCACCTTTGTTCACTTACGCCTCGGTTAACGGCTGGCCCCCCTGTGGGTGTTATGCAGCAATGTTGCCCTCCGGGGCAGGGCCCCCTGATGAAGGTTTCTTCCCTTGTTTGGAGACCTCTGCTTCTATGTCTTCAGGGCATTCCTTTTCTTCCCGTGGGGAGGGGGAATGCTAGATTCTCATCCCCGTTCATCCTCCGACAGGGGGGGGGGGTACTAATTTCCCTGGTTAGGATGCGTAACGTACCTCCAGCATGAAGTCTGCTTTTGGCTTCCCCATTCCTCTCCTTGTCCTCCCCTGATGGCACTTGATAAGGTGCACAAGCCAACATCCTGGTTAATACAGGATTTAGCGAATCTTCGGGAAGAGGGGCCGAACACCTGATCCTCTCCGCCTTTCTTATCCAGTCCTGGCCGAGGGTGGTTTTTCAGAATAATGTTGTCACAAATATAATGACAGCATGTTCGGTCGCGGAATTACTTACCTGGGTATCTGGACGGTTGCAATCGAGGTCCGCATCCTCTGATGTGTCCGGACACTTTATTCGTGATCCAAAGAATAATTGATACATTCTTTCGAGCGTCCTGCCGAAGAAGTGCTGAACAGTTCACGATTCTTCTGGGTTGAACTCCCACATACATAGAGGTCGATGTTGGCACGACAAGACCCGATGAACTAACATTACTTGGATTACTTTGACAAGACTGATATCCTTGAGGAGATACCAAATGAGGCTTTGCAATGTTCGCACGTCATCAACCGATCCCCAGTCCAGCCCCTTGTTGACCCATGATGCAAGTTGTGGAGGAGGATCAGAGCGGAAGGCAGGGGCGGCCGCCCACTTCCTCCCTCAAGGTGCTGTGATATAAAACCACTCCCGTTGACATAGGTCAGAAACTTCCGAGAAAGAACCCTTTGGCCATAAAGCATCGACACCTTTGCTTATTATAGCGCCTCCACACTCCACGAGTCGCCCGTCGATCATCTTCGGCTTCACATTGAAGGTCTTGAGCCATAAGCCGAAGTGTGGGGTAATACGGAGGAAGGCCTCGCACACAATGATGAACATTGAGATGTGAAGGAAGGAATCTGGAGCTAGATCATGCAAATCCAGCCCGTAATAGAACATCAGCCCTCTAACAAAGGGATGAAGACCGAAGCCTAGCCCTCGTAGGAAGTGGGATATAAACACGACACTCTCGTTGGGTTTGGGAGTAGGGATAACCTGCCCTTGAGGAGGAAGCCTGTGAAGGATTTCGGCGGTCAGATACCTAGCCTCCCTAAGCTTCTTAATGTCCTCCTCTGTGACGGAAGAGGCCATCCACTAGCCTTTAAGGTTGGATCCAGACATGGTTGAAGGTCTGGAGTGCTTGGACTAAACCTTGGGGGTTGGAACTCGAGGTGAGGGAAGGGAAGGATTAGGAATGGAAAGAAAAGGACAGGTCTTGACCTCATTATAAAGAGGATGAATGTCAAGTATCCTCCGCGCGGCCGTTTGGAACTTGCCTAAACCAAGGAGTCGTACTAATGGAGCGGTTGGGTTTCCCACGCCCTATTGATGAGAATCCTGTGATAAGGGCGACACGATCTCTGGTTCGACAAGACGTGCCAATAAAACTGCCTCGCAAGACATTTAGTGCAGGTTGGAAAAACGGTTTGAATAATAACCGGGCCGTGGCGTGATGTCACGCTAGGGGAAAGTTGTCAGCAGATTAGACTCGTGGAATATTGTGCTCTCTACGGTGGTATGTGGAATTTGTTTTGCAGAGCTGACGATTCTTGTGTTCAAGATCTTCTTTGGAGTATTCAGAGAAGGAACCCGCCTTGCAATGCCGAAGACAATCTGCGCGCCGAACTCATCATCATTGAAGCCTGATTCAGGGGCTACTGAGGGAGTCCTGGATTAGGGGGTCCTCGGACAGCCGGACTATATGCTTATGCCCGACTGTTGGACTATGAAGATACAAGATTGAAGACTTCGTCCCGTGTCCGGGTGGGACTCTCCTTTGCGTGGAAGGCAAGCTTGGCAATTCAGATATGTAGATTCCCTTCTCTGTAACCGACTCTGTGTAACCCTAGCCCCCTCCAGTGTCTATATAAACTGGAGGGTTTAGTCCGTAGAACAACAATCAGAATCATAGGCTAGTTTCTAGGGTTTAGCCCTACGATCTCATGGTAGATCACCTCTTGTAGTACTCATATCATCAAGATCAATCAAGCAGGAAGTAGGGTATTACCTCCATAGAGAGGGCCCGAACCTGGGTGAACATTGTGTCCCCTACCTCCTGTTACCATTAGCCTTAGATGCACAGTTCGGGACCCCCTACTCGAGATTCGCCGGTTTTGACACCGACACCCTCCACTAGTGAAGGGGAGGAGGGGCAGCGTTTAGGCCGTCATCGACATCGAGGGAGGAGACTCACTGCCGGCCGCACTGTTATCTCTGGCTGAGTGCCGGTGCAGGAGGTCCTTCGATCCAATCGTCGTTGCCCTAGTGTGGGCGGATCCGGCCTCCTGCCGCCCACCTATCCACATCCCGACGACCTTCAGGTATATCTTCCTTCAAAACCGCCTTAGCTCTACTTCCCCAGCTTGCTACGATGCTGCATGTGCATCATTTTCTACCTCTCAGCCCCTCTCGATCGGATGGTCCAACGTCACCTTTTGTTTTTCTTCTATTGTTAGAGGTAAAGCTACTTCATGGATTCGAATCTTGTACTTGGTTCAAACAAGAAATAAAGTGGGGCTGGGGGGATTTAGTATGTACATCGGACTTGGTACAAACAGGAAGGAAAGGGGGTGAAAGTAGTACAGACTGGTCATCCAACCGGTCTCTTGGTCAAAAAGGGAAATATAGGGGTAACGTTGTACACAGTGGTATGACCAGGACTAGATTTGCTATCCACACATAGTAGTAGGTGGCTAGAGTGAACAAAAATGGGACCAACCCAGATATGTTTCTTGGATGTTTGTTTCTCAGGGCAACAAACTATGAATCACCACTTTATGCCCCTGTTGCACCCACTATCCCATGCCCTTATACCAAATATTTAGCTGTTCTTAATCTAATTCCTCTAGTAAAATGAAGCCATGCCACTGTTGTAAGCCATGACAAGTTTAGCCAAATGTTTTTGACCATAATTGTTTGAGACTCTGACTGTTTCCTCTATAGCTTTTTGTGCAAACAGGGATACCATTTCACCTGGTTGCTGTTGTGACCTTTTGGTGCACTACACAAAACTCTTCTTAAAAGAAGTGACTTTTGTGCTATTTAACTGGAATGTCAGAATGGAACAGTTGGTTCATTTCGGTGGAACTGCACAAAGGGAGATCTGTGTTCCAATCCTCATCATCCATATTGGCGCCATAGCCTTCCTTTAGGTAAGAATGATATTTAACGCATGTGTTCATCTCTATTTTGCGACTGCCATGAGAAAATAATGCTATTTTTTACTAGTACACTTGTACTCCCTCACTGACAAAACTAATTCTGAAATAGAAGGCCAATCATGTAATATGTTTCACCAACTGGTGAGGAGAAACAGAAACATAATATGAAGAGGAAGAAGAAGTAGAATAAACAGTGCCAAGACGATCTTGATGAAGCCAGAGGCCTCAGTCAAGGCCGTTCAAGGGCTCCGGCAACGACTACCTTACATGTGGGACGATCCTCCAGGGAGCCCTTCCACTTCTGTTGTCTCACTTAATTAATTAGGAGTACTTAAGTACCACTAATTTATTGTTGCCTAATTTTCCTATCGGAGTTAAATAAATCTTTAGTAGCACCCTATGCTGAATCATGTACGTGTGTATGTTTGTCTATGGAGGTGAATCGTGTGGTGGAGCAGGGAGGGAATATTAGTAGTGTCATGACATAATAGTGCTATTGTTTTGCATGTCAATTTATTGCCATTGGTTCAATGAGGCAATGGTTTGCGTATTGTCCATCATGAATTTGATGCTACTGTTAGAGTAATATGCTAATGTCTTTCTATCCTTTCCCACTAAGCTAATGAAGGTTTCGCCTTGTTCCTACTTGTGCAAATAGTTGTGCCAATCATACATTGTAGTGGAACTACACAAGACAATACAATGAACTATATCCCAGCCAGTGCTTTAACTCTGCTGGTAGTTCTTGATAATCTTTCGATATAATATCAGCATTGGTAAACAAGAGTGACTTCAACCATACATTTGAAGTGCACAAAAATATATACTATTGAGTGATTCCATTGAGTGCTTAATCATCTCTTATGGGACTACATGAATAAGTTTTTTTCTCAGGTTGGTACGGGCCTAAGGCCTTCGTCGATATTAGTTTGTTGTCATCTCTATTTGTATCATGCTGCTGTCATGAGAAACTCCTTTACCTTTGCACGTTAAAATTTTGCAACCTATGATACATGGCAATGCTTTGAGTGTTGAGCTAATTGGCACTGATTAAATAAACTAATACCTCTCTTTAAGCAAGACTACTATGTTGCTAACTTTACCCATTAAGATAATGAGGGTGATTCTATTTGTTAGTGTATGTTTCATCAACTAGTCCCGCTATTACAGTAATCTCACTCTCTCAATATATGTGCCAACATGGATGCTCGATTTTGGTAGAACTGCACAAAAACTTTGGGTGCTTCATTGCCTCCACAGCTTCCGTCCTTTCCTGTCAGTCGCTAATCTAGGCCTGCTTTCTTCCTTTGCTGTCAGTCGCTTCGCTTATCTCGGCTTCCAGTCAAAGGAAATAGTAATTGATATGCTACCTCACACAGGTTGGCACTCGTCTTTATCCTGATTATTGTGCTTGCCATGTATTGGTAATTTGGTATTGTGCTACTGTTTGCCGATTTTATAAAGGAGTAACTTGAGCCTGAACTCACAGGCAAAACATTGCATTGGGTGATTTCAGTAGAACTACACAAAAAGTTTAGATGGACAGATACTTATGCTGCTACTATGTACTCCAAAAGTTCACTCAGACAAGCATCAATGTTGACAAGAAGTGCCTATATTCATTCGTACAATCGGCATCAACCAGTTGTCAAACTCCAAGTATTAGGAGAGTGGACGCCAAAAATATTGCTTGGCGCATAGCCCAGAAAAACATAGTCGAGTCTTTGGTCCCAACTTGTGCCTTTTGGTTATCGGCAGATATGGTAGCGCACTGTATGACATGGAGTCTAAATATTCCAGACAAGTTGGGTGACGCGTATATTCATATGGCACTTAATCAGTCTGCACGCCAGGGATGCTCCATTTCAGTTGAACTACACGAAAATTTTGGGTGGTTCATTTTCTCAACCGCCTCCTTTCTCGTCTGCAATGTAGAATTTTGGCGAGCTATAGGACGAAGATGAGCCAGTAAACTAGTTGGATGAAAGTAGTGGCCAAGTTTCCCGAACCTCCCTCGGCACGAGGTCACTATTTGAGGATAAACCTACAAGCAAAGTTCAGATTGTCTGTGCTGCCTCTTATGTACTCAAAAGTTTACCCATACAAGCATTAATTTTAGCAAAAGAAGTGCCTCCAACTGAACACCATTTACCAGTCTGTACCCTAGGTAATTAAAGTTCGTCCATGGATCCTATTCGCTGTGATCGCAATCATTTGGATGCATAAACATACTAAACATGTGTATATCTGAATCTTTTTGTGAATTATCTATGAATATTGTCGTGTGATCTATCAATCATTTGGATGCATAGACATGCTGAACTTGTGTATATATGAATCTTTTGAGTTGTTGATAGTGAATGTTGGCTATGAATATGAATGTGTCCTGTGAACCTGAGTTTGATATGAATGTTTACCTTTCTGTTGTACTTGTGTGTGAACTTGTTAGTATGCCTATTGTGGGGTATGTGACGTGTGGGTGTCAACGGCACACCTTCTTCCCGAGAAGAATTGCACCTGCTTTGTTAGGGTTGCAATGGTGCATCAGCTCTTTTTAATCTTTTTGCTTTGTCTTCCCCCCTCCCCCGCTCAATCCCTTCTGTAATGTTTTTGACCTCAAAACAAACATAGTACTGTGTTGTTTTTGGAGCTTGATGAAAAATCGAGTGTTGGTTTCTGTAGGTTGGCCCGCCCAGCAAATGGTTGCTGGTCCACCATGGACTGGGAGGCTAAAAATACAAGTTGTATGGTGCAGAGGCAAGTAAAAAACGCCATCGAGAGCCATCCACTGAAGAAAAAAAATGCTCCCGATGTGCTTTTTCAGTCGTGCCATCGGCCCCGTCTTTATTCCAGTTTGCTCGGGGATTTGGTATCATTTTTTTCCGGAGGGCCAACAAGTATCAGCTAGGCCTAGGTTTTGTATTTTAACATGCGTAGCCCACGACATACGGAGACAGTGGTTTCAACGTTTTTTTAAGGTCCATACCGACCTGTGGGCTTTTTCTTAAAGATCGGCAGCCCAATGTATTTTTTTTAATAAAATGTAGGTCTCTGTTCTATTTATATATATAAGAATAATAATGTTGTGTCCAATTTATGTTTTCCCTTCTAACCACATTATATATATATATTTATTACTATTATCGTATACTTTATAGAGACTTATATATACATTATAAAAACATCCCACGTGTTATTAACTGATGAAAGTAAATGTTTAACAGAAGTTGGCAAGGAAAATCCTGGTTGTTTTTTACTCACAGGCAAGGAAAATCCTGGTGATTGCGTACAAAAGCTTGCGAAGATTTTAAGGACCAATGTAATAATAACGCGCTCATTTTCATTTTGAGCAAGAAGTCGCTAATTTGTTAATTATATATATATAATGTGCCTCTCTGGTTTATTTTTTGATATTAATTGCTCCTTCTAACATAACATTATATATATAATGAGCCCAACTAAGTTGTGTATTTCAGGGAAGTGCAAATGGGCTGGGATTTCTTAGAAAATATAAGTGGGCCGCATTGGCGCGAAATTATTTGTTCACCCAGCCCAGCAAATGGAGTGTGCATTCTAGAAAACATGGGTTAAATATATGCCACATTTTTGCAGGCTGACATGTGGGCCAATAGGTCGAAGCCTACGCAGGGCGTTGTCAACTTGGTCAACAAATGATTATGACATCCACAACCATTGGATTTCTATCCAACGACCGGCATGCACCTTCAATCTCTCGTCTTCTTCCTCCAGCGTCACCGGGACCGCCTGGTCCGGCCGGCGGCTAGCGGCTCTACTTAGCACGCATCGCTGCGAAGCGCTACCCCACCGCCGGCCAGGCTATCCCTCCACCCCTCCACACCTCCTGTTATTCTCCACCGATTGCAGCCCCACGCCGCATCAGAACCAGTTATAACCCTTCTCCTCCTCTCAATCTGCGACTTCACTTCCACGTCTTCCCATCTCCGAGTCGTTCCCGGCCGGGGCCTCGCTGTCGTCCACCACCTCGCTGCGCTCGGTGCGGCGTGGTCAACAAACGAGAGTCATCGGAAGAGGACTGTACGTGGAGAGCCTGACGGCTAGGACCCACGAGGTCCATGGTCGCACGTAAGGAAAGTTCCTCCTTATTAAGCTGAAAAAAATGTTTCCTCCACCTGACAGCTGGGACCCACCGGTTGTATCTTCGCACGGAAGGAAGTCCCTCCTTGTTATGCGAAAAAAATTATTCCTCCCGTTGACAACTGGGACCCGTCAGATCTGGTGGCTGACTTGTGGGCCTACTAAGCGGACGTGTACGCAGGGCTTTATCAACTTAATCAACAAATGATTCTAGCAGCTGGACCGTTGGATGTTAATCCAACAACCGTGCTCCTTCTTCAACCTATGTTCTTGCTCCTACCTCCCGTGGGCGGCACCGCGGCTGTGCTGCCGCGAAACCGAACCAGTGAAGTTTCCCACTCCTCTTCATCTGCGACTCCACTGCCCCATCTTCCCCATCTCTGGGTCGTTCCAGTCTGGGGCCGAGCCGTCGTCCACCGGTCTTGGTGCGCTCGGCACAGTGTGGTCAACGAGGTCAACAACCGAGACTCATCGGAAGATGACTATACGTGAGAGGCTGACAGTGGGGACGCACCACACCCATGGACGCATGCATGCAATGGAACGCGGCGTGGTCAACGTGGTCAAGGAACGACTTCCATCGGAAGTTTACTGTACATGGAGAGGCTGACAGTTGGGTCCACGGCCGCAGCAAGGAAGTGCCTCCTTATTACGCGGAAAATAATGATTCCTCCACCTGACAACAGGGACCTACCGGACGGGCCACCATATTTTGCGAAAAAACATTTCCCCCTAACTGCTGGGACCCACCAGACGGGCCACCGTATTTCACGAAAAAATATTCCCCCCGCTGTCAGCTTGGAGCCACCGGAAGTGCCTCCTTATTAGGCAGAAAAAAATGAATACACCCCTGCTAGCTGGGACCCACCTTGGTGGGAGGCTAACTTGTGGGCCTACTAAGTTGACAGGGACGGAGGGCTTTGTCAACTTAGTCAATATGAACGATTGCAGCTCCAATGACCGTACGATGTCCATCCAACGACCGTTGTGCTTCTTCAACCTCTGGTTTTCTTGATCCAGCCGCCCAAACCAGCGCCGGTCGTGCCGCGTGCTCCTGCCTCCCGTGGCCGGTTGTGATGCCGTGGAGGCCTCACCGCCCCTACTACTCCCACCGTTGGCCAGGCCATCCCTCTACTCACCCACACCCCCTATTATTCTGCGGTGACGACAGCCTCACACCGCAGCCGAACCAGTGAACCCTCATACTCCTCTCCGCGTGGGCTTCCGCTGCCGCGTCTTCCCCGACTCCGCGTCGTCCCCTTCCTAGGCCTCGTCGTCATCCACCGCCGTGGTGCTCTCGACGCAGCGTGGTCAATGTGGTCAACGACCGACTTCCATCGAAAGAGTACTGTACGTGGAGAGGCTGACAGCTGGGTCCACGGCCGCAGCAAGGAAGTGCCTCCTTATTACACGCAAAATAATTATTCCTCCACCTGACAGCGGGAACCCACTGGACTGGCCACCGTATTTCGCGAAAAAAACGTTTCCCCTGACTACTGGGACCCACCAGCTACATCTTCGCACGCAAGGAAGTGCGTCCGGGCAAAAAAAATGATTCACCCCCTGACTACTGGGACCCACCAGCTACATCTTCGCAGGCAAGGAAGTGCCTGACAGTCGGGACCCACCTGGTAAAAGCATACGTAGCGTTGTCATTCTGGTCACGGACGTGTACGTACATATTGGTCGATGTAGAGGCGCGCACGTGTCGTAGTAGAGGCGCGCACGTAGCATGTACACGTACGTATAGCGGCTGATACGTCTCCATCGTATCTATAATTTTTGATTGTTCCATGCCAATATTATTCAACTTTCATATACTTTTGACAAATTTTTTATATTATTTTTGGGAATAACACATTGATCCAGTGCCCAGTGCCAGTTCCTGTCTGTTGCATGTTTTATGTTTCGCAGAAAACCAATATCAAACTGAATCCAAACGGGATAAAAATGCACGGAGAATTATTTTGGAATATTTGGGATTTTCCGGAGGAAGAATCAACGCGAAACAGTGTCCGGGGTGGCCACGAGACAGG
>NC_041385.1:764682351-764694562 GCF_002162155.2 Triticum dicoccoides
GCGCCCTGGGCTCTCGTGGGCCACCCGTAAGGTGATTGACGCCCTTATTTTGCCGCAAGAAAGCTAATTTTACGAGAAAAAACTAGGCGAAAGATTCACCCCAATCGGAGTTACGGATCTCCAGATATAAAGGAAACGGTGAAGGGGCAGAACCAGAGAACGCAGAAACAGAGAGATAGATCCAATCTCGGAGGGGCTCTCGCCCCTCCAAAGCCATGGGATCCACGGAACAGAGGGGAAACGATTCTCCCATCTAGGGAGGAGGTCAAGGAAGAAGAAGAAGAAGAAGGGGGGCCCTCTCCCTCTTGCTTCCGGTGGCGCCGGAACGCCGCCGGGGGCCATCATCATCACCGCGATAATCACCAACACCTCCGCCATCTTCACCAACATCTCCATCACCTTCCCCCATCTATATCCAGCGGTCCACTCTCCCGCAACCCGCTGTACCCTCTACTTGAACATGGTGCTTTATGCTTCATATTATTTTCCAATGATGTGTTGCCATCTTATGATGTCTGAGGAGATTTTCGTTGTCTTATCGGTGATTGATGAATTGTTATGATTGGTTTGAGTTGCATGTTTTATTATAGGTGCTGTCCTATGGTGCCCTCCGTGTCGCGCAAAGGTGAGGGATTCCCGCTGTAGGGTGTTGCAATGCGTTCATGATTCGCTTATAGTGGGTTGCGTGAGTGACTGAAACACAAACCTGAGTAAGTAGATTGTTGCGTATGGGATAAAGGGGACTTGATACTTTAATGCTATGGTTGGGTTTTACCTTAATGAATCTTTAGTAGTTGCGGATGCTTGCTAGAGTTCCAATCATAAGTGCATATGATCCAAGAAGAGAAAGTATGTTAGCTTATGCCTCTCCCTCAAATAGAATTGCAATAGTGATTACCGGTCTAGTAACATAGTCAATTGCTTAGGGACAATTTCACAACTCCTACCACCACTTTTCCACACTCGTTATATTTACTTTATTGCATCTTTATCTAAACAGCCCCTAGTTTATGTTTACGTGCTCTTTATTATCTTGCAGACCTATCCTATCTCACCTACAAAGTACTTCTAGTTTCATACTTGTTCTAGGTAAAGCGAACGTCAAGCGTGGCACTAGTAGAAAAGAGGGCTTTGGTCCAGGCCGGGTTAGCCCATTAGTCCCGGTTCAGTCCAGAACCGGGACTAATAGGGGCATTAGTCCCGGTTCGTGAGCCCAGGGGCTACGTGGGCCATTTGTCCCGATTCCTCTGGACCTTTTAGTCCCAGTTGGTGCCACGAACAGGGAATGAAGGGTGCGATGCCCATTAGTACCGGTTAGTGGCACCAACCGGTACTAAAGGTTAGACCTTTAGTCCCGGTTCGAGCCACCAACCGGTACTAATGGGGTTTGAGGCATTAGTACCGGTTCAAGGCACGAACTGGTACTAAAGGTCCCATTTTCAAACTCTACGCCCCCCCCCCCTCGTGGATCGCCTTTTCAGTTTTTTTTAAAAAATAAAATAAAATGATGAAAATGTCAAAATAAAATAAAATAAAATAAGTTTCCCATGTGATATGTGCTCTAGTTGTTGGGAAAATTTGCAAATATGAATTTCGACTTTATTTGCAAAATCTCTCGAGAATTTGTAAAAATGGGCATAACTTTTGCATACTACCTCGGATGAAAAAGTTTTTTATATGAAAAGTCATCTACTCGAAAAGTTACATCCAAATTTAACCGGGGGAACCTCGTTAAACATTTTCGAAATCCTCAAAAACCTAACAGAAAAAAGCTACGGGGCTTTTAAAATCTAGAGTGGAAAAAATCAAAAAAAATTCAAACTGTGGTCAAACTATGGTCAAACAATGGTCAAACTAATTATTCTAGAATATTAGTGTTACTAATAATCATTTCAGTTATATTGAATATTGGTCAAATCTAGTCAAACTATGGTCAAACTGTGGTCAAACAATGGTCAAACTAATTATTCAAGAAATATTAGTGTTACTAAATAATTATTGTTTTTTAAAACAATAGTTTCAAACTCAAACAGTGAAATGTGTCACTTTAGGCTCAAGCAAAATCCCTGAAGGTTAATAGGATTGACATCTTACTATTGTCATGAAAACAACAAGTGCAGACTTGGAAACGAGGGAGAATAGAACCCGGAAGTTAAGCGTGCTCAGGCTGGGGGAGTGGGAGGATGGGTGACCGTTCGGGAAGTTAGATGATTTGGAATGATGAGGGGTGATTAGAGATTATAGGATAAATTGAGCAGTGATGAGGGGTAGTGATTAGAGATTAAAGGTTAAAATAATTCAAAATTTGAAAATAAAAAAAATCAAAAAAACTAAAAAAAAATTCAAAAAAATCATAAAATTTCCTTTAGTCCCGGTTGGTGTTACCAACCGGGACTAAAGGTGGAGCTCCACGTGGCCGCGGCCTTTAGTCCCGGTTCGTTTAAGAACCGGGACTAAAGGGGAGAGGCATTAGTAACGACCCTTTAGTCCCGGTTCAAAAACCGGGACTAAAGGGCTTTACCAACCGGGACAAAAGCCCCTTTATCTACTAGTGTGTGTAGAGTTGTATCGGTGGTCGATAGAACTTGAGGGAATATTTATTCTACCTGTAGCTCCTCGTTGGGTTCGACACTCTTACTTATCAAAAACTGTTGCGGTCCCCTACACTTGTGGGTTATCAAGACCTCTTTCTGGTGCCGTTGCTAGGGAGTCATAGCATGGGGTGAATATTCTCGTGTGTGCTTGTTTGCTTTATCACTAAGTAATTTTTATTTGCTGCTCTTAGTTGTTTTCTATCTTTAGCTATAGGTAGGAAACGCAAAATACCAAAAAAAAATTAGTTGTACCTACTGAACCCGTGGTTGAAGAACCACTCAAAATCTATCACACTCCTGAAGCTTTTTACTTGGATCATCTTCGATCCCTTTGTGCTCGTGCTGAAACCCCCACTAGTTTAGTTGAGGGCAAATCTTTAGATGAGCATGCTTGTTTTGTGCGACACCGTATATCTGAAAAAGGGAAACTATTATGGGATCAAATTCAACGTTTGCAATGCTATGCTTGGTATTTATGTGAAATACATGAGTTTACTTGTTGTTCTGACGACCCTAAGAAACACCTACCCTATCAATGCTTGTTTAGTGATAATGGAATCGTATCTTCATATGCTAAGGGTGTTTATAATTACTATGATGTTCAACAAATTAAAGAATTTGTTGCTTTTTTGATTGAAAAGTATGATGCTACTCTTTACAAATCTGAATGTTTTGCCATACTTGAATATTGTTATGATAATTATGCTTCTAATGCCTATGTTAAACCATATATTGAGAAATTCTCCGCTGTCCAAGAAGAGACGAATATTTTGCAGGAAGCTATGGAAGAAGAAATTGATGAAACTATGAGCTCATTGGATGAAAAAGATGATGAGGAGAGCAAAGAACAAAAGGAGGAAGAGCGGATTAGCTACCCGTGCCCACCTTCTAATGAGAGTAACTCTTCAACTCATACATTGTTTAATTTCCCTTCGTTCTTACCGAAGGATCATTGCTATGATGATTACTATGATGATTGCTATGATGATTGTTAGGATCCCATTGATTCTCTTGAAATATCCCCTTTTGATGATGCTTGCTATGCTTGTGGCCAAGATTCCAGTATGAATTATGCTTATGGAGATGAACTTGATATAGTTCCTTATGTTAAACATGAAATTGTTGCTATTGTACCCACACATGATAGTCCTATTATCTTTCTGAATTCTCCCTACTACACTATATCGGAGAAGTTTGTGCTTATTAAGGATTATATTGATGGGTTGCCTTTTACCATTGCACATGATGATTTTGATGAATGTAATACGCATGTGCTTGCTGATCCTACTTGCAATTATTATGAGAGAGGAACTACATCTCCGCCTCTTTATGTTTCCAATACGATAGAATTGCAAGAAACTGTTTATACTATGCATTGGCCTTACTTTGTGTGCATGAATTGTTCTTTTATGACATGCCGATGCATAGGAAGAGAGTTAGACTTCGTTGTTGCATGATATATGTTACTTTGTGCTCACTACTAAATTAGAAATCATTGTTAATTAAAATTGGCTTTGATTTACCTTGGGATCTGGGTGGATTCATTACTTGAGCACTATATGCCTAGCTTAATGGCTTTAAAGAAAGCGCTTCCAGGGAGACAACTCGGAAGTTTTAGAGAGTCATTTATTTCTGTTGAGTGCTTTCGTATAGTTTAAAAATAAAAAAATAAAGAGGGGAACCTAAAAACTTTTCAAAAAGGAAAGTGAAAGTGAGAAAGACAAGCATTGTTGAAGTGGGAGAGCTCCTTGAACTTTGTTCATGCTCACGGAAACTTTGTGAATCTTGATTACAGAAACTTTTCATCAAAAATAATTATCCCCTTGTATAATTCCATTGTATTATAAAAATAATGTGCCAAGGTTTGCCTTTAGGATGTTTACAATGCTTGTTGGTTTGTATGGTGCAGGACAGAAACTTTGTCTGTAGTGCGCGATTTTACATATTTAACTGGAATGTGAAGTGGGTCTGATTCCTTTTGCACTGTCTTTATGTACAACTTACTAATTATTCCTAATTTTGGTAGAATTTTTGGGGTAACAGAAGTATGGTGGATGTTCATATTGCTACAGACTGTTCTGTTTTTGACAGATTCTGTTTTTGATGCATAGTTTGCTTGTTTTGATGAATCTATCAATTTGTATCAGTGGATTGAGCCATGGAAAAGCTATATTACATTAGACACAATGCAAAAACAAAATATGATTTGGTTTTCAATAGTACTTAGAGTGGTGATTTGCTTTATTATACTAACGGATCTTACCGAGTTTTCTGTTGAAGTTTTGTGTGGATGAAGTGTCTAAACGAGGAGGTCTCGGTATGAGGAAAAGGAAGAGAGGCAAGAGCTCAAGCTTGGGGATGCCCGAGGCACCCCAAGTAAATATTCAAGGAGACTCAAGCGTCTAAGCTTGGGATGCCCTGGAAGGCATCCCCTCTTTCTTCAACAAGTATCGGTATGTTTTCGTATTCGTTTTGTTTATGCATTATGTGCAAGTCTTGGAGCGTCTTTTGCATTTAGTTTTCATTTTTCTTTTATGCACCATGCTGGTATGAGATAATCCTTGGTTTATTTATAGAATGCTCATTCCACTTCACTTAAATCTTTTGAGTATGACTTTATAGAATGCTTCATGTGCTTCAGTTATATAATTTGAAGTTTGGATTGCCTGTTTCTCTTCACATAGAAAACCGCCATTTATAAAATGCTCTTTTACTTCACTTATATTTGTTAGAGCGTGAACATATCTTTTGTAGAAAGAATTGAACTCTCTTGCTTCACTTATACCTGTTTAGACAGATGACAGGAATTGGTCATTCACATGGTTAGTCATAAAATCCTACATAAACTTGTAGATCGCTGAATATGATATGTTTGATTCCTTGCAATAGTTTTGCGGTATAAAGATGGTGATATTAGAGTCATGCTAGTGGGTGGTTGTGGATTGTAGAGACACTTGTGTTAAGGTTTGCAAGTCCCGTAGCATGCACGTATGGCAATCGTTGTGTGACAAATTTGAAGCATGGGGTGTTTCTTTGATTGTCTTCCTTATGAGTGGCAGTCGGGAACGAGCGATGGTCTTTTCCTACGAATATATCCCCCTAGGGGAATGCCTAGTAGTACTTTGCTTCGAGGCCTAATAAACTTTTGCAATAAGTATATGAGTTCTTTATGACTAATGTGAGTCCATGGATTATACGCACTTTTACCTTTCCATCATTGCTAGCCTCTTCGGTACCATGCATTGCCCTTTCTCACCTCGAGAGTTGGCGCAAACTTCGCCGGTGCATCCAAACCCCATGATACCATACGCTCTATCACACATAAGCCTCATTATATCTTCCTCAAAACAGCCACCATACCTACCTATCATGGCATTTCCATAGCCCTTCTGAGATATATTGCCATGCAACTTGCATCATCATCATATACATGACTTGAGAATTTATTGTCATATCGCTTTGCATGATCGTAAGATAGCTAGCATGATGTTTTCATGGCTTGTCCGTTTTTTGATGTCATTGCTACGCTAGATCATTACACATCCCGATACACCACCGGAAGCATTCATATAGAGTCATATCTTTGTTCTACTATCGAGTTGTAATATTGAGTTGTACGTAAATAAAAGTGTGATGATCATCATTATAGAGCATTGCCCCATAAAAAAAAGAAAAAAAGGGAAGGCCAAAGAAGCCTAAATAAAAAAGGGGGCCAAAGAAGCCCACCCAAAAGAAAAAAAAAGAAAAAGAAGTAAATAAATAAAAGGGGCAATGTTACTATCCTTTTTCCACACTTGTGCTTCAGAGTAGCACCATGTTCTTCATATAGATTGTCTCCTATGTTGTCACTTTCATATACTAGTGGGAATTTTCATTATAGAACTTCGCTTGTATATTCCAACGATGGGGTTCCTCAAATGCCCTAGGTCTTCATGAGCAAGCAAGTTCGATGCACACCCACTTAGTTTCTTTTGTTGAGCTTTCATACACTTATATCTCTAGTGCATCCGTTGCATGGCAATCCCTACTCCTCGCATTGACATCAATTGATGGGGATCTCCATAGCCCGTTGATTATTCGTGTCGATGTGAGACTTTCTCCTTTTTTGTCTTCTCCACATAACCTCCATCATTATATTCTATTCCACCTATAGTGCTATATCCATGGCTTGCACTCATGTATTGCGTGAGGGTTGAAAAAGCTGAAGTGCCTTAAAAAGTACGAACCAATTGCTCGGCTCGTCATCGGGGTTGTGCATGATGGGAGCATTTTGTGTGACAAAAATGAAGCATGGCCAAACTATATGATTTTGTAGGGATAAGCTTGCTTTGGCCTTGTTGTTTTGAAAAGAAATGATTGCTTTATTGGTACGCTCGAAGTATTATTGTTTTTATGTCAAATGATAGACTATTGCTTTGAATCACTCGTGTCTTAATATTCATGCCATGATTAGATATATGATTCAAGATTATGCTAGGTACCATTCCACATCAAAAATTATCTTTTTTATCATTTACCTACTCGAGGACGAGCAGGAATTAAGCTTGGGGATGCTAATACGTCTCCGTCGTATCTATAATTTTTTATTGTTCCATGCCAATATTATTCAACTTTCATATACTTTTGGCAACTTTTTATATTATTTTTGGGACTAACATATTGATCCAGTGCCCAGTGCCAGTTCCTGTCTGTTGCATGTTTTATGTTTCACAGAAAACCAATATCAAACGGAATCCAAATGGGATAAAAATGGATGGAGAATTATTTTGGAATATTTGGGATTTTTCGGAGGAAGAATCAACGCGAAACGGTGTCCGGGGTGGCCACGAGACAAGGGGGGAGCCCTCCCCCCTGGGCGCGCCCTGGGCTCTCGTGGGCCACCCATAAGGCGGTTTACGCCCTTATTTTGCCGCAAGAAAGCTAATTTTACGAGAAAAATCTGGGCGAAAGATTCACCCCAATCGGAGTTACGGATCTCCGGATATAAAGGAAACGGTGAAGGGGCAGAACCAGAGAACTCAGAAACAGAGAGATAGATCCAATCTCGGAGGGGCTCTCGCCCCTCCCAAGCCATGGGAGCCAAGGACCAGATGGGAAACCCTTCTCCCTTCTAGGGAGGAGGTCAAGGAAGAAGAATAAGACGGGGGGCCCTCTCCCCCTTGCTTCCGATGGCGCCGGAACGCCGCCAGGGGCCATCATCATCACCGGGATCTTCACCAACACCTCCGCCATCATCACCAACATCTCCATCACCTTCCCCCATCTATATCCAGCGGTCCACTCTCCCGCAACCCGCTGTATCCTATACTTGAACATGGTGCTTTATGCTTCATATTATTTTCCAATGATGTGTTGACATCTTATGATGTCTGAGTAGATTTTCGTTGTCCTATCGGTGATTGATGAATTGCTATGATTGGTTTGAGTTGCATGTTTTATTATTGGTGCCGTCCTATGGTGCCCTCCATGTCGCGCAAGCGTGAGGGATTCCCGCTGTAGGGTGTTGCAATGCGTTCATGATTCGCTTATAGTGGGTTGCGTGAGTGACTAAAACACAAACCCGAGTAAGTAGATTGTTGCGTATGGGATAAAGGGGACTTGATACTTTAATGCTATGGTTGGGTTTTACCTTAATGAATCTTTAGTATTTGCAGATGCTTGCTAGAGTTCCAATCATAAGTGCATATGATCCAAGAAGAGAAAGTATGTTAGCTTATGCCTCTCCCTCAAATAGAATTGCAATAGTGATTACCAGTCTAGTAACATAGTCAATTGCTTAGAGACAATTTCACAACTCTTACCACCACTTTTCCACACTCGCTATATTTACTATATTACATCTTTATCTAAACAGCCCCTAGTTTAGGTTTACGTGCTCTTTATTATCTTGCAAACCTATCCTATCTCACCTACAAAGTACTTCTAGTTTCATACTTGTTCTAGGTAAAGCGAACGTCAAGCGTGCGTAGAGTTGTATCGGTGGTCGATAGAACTTGAGGGAATATTTATTCTACCTTTAGCTCCTCGTTGGGTTCGACACTCTTACTTATCGAAAACTGTTGCGATCCCCTACACTTGTGGGTTATCACGGCCAGTGTGGAAGAAAGAAAATACGGCCACGTACGTACATACGGGCAGGGTCTCGAATGCCTACTCACGCATACGTACGGTCAGGGCTCGTGTACATGGCTGGGTCAGAATGGAGAAACAGCGCCGTCGTCGTGTTCATGGGGAGCCAACCGGCTGGGTCGGAACAGAATGCGTCGTCGTGTTCATCGGGAGGGCTTGGACGGAACATGCGATGGAAACGAGGCATGGCGTACCGCAGAATGGAGGAAACGGCCTTGTGTTCGACCGGCCACGTTCGAAACGGGATCCTGTTCGTCGGGAGGGCTCTGGCGTACCGCAAAATGGAATAAACAGACTTGTGTTGGACCTCCTACGATCGAAACGGGGTCCTGTTGATCGGGAGGGGTGTGGCGTACCGCAAAACGGAGGAAACAAACTTGTGTTGGAGCGCTACAGTCGAAACAGGGGTCCTGTCATCGGGAGGGGTGTGGCATACCACAAAACAGGACTCCACGGGATACTGTTCATCTCCACCGTCGACCTCCTCCAGTCTCCACGGGTTACTGCTCATCCACTGTCGACCTCCTCCAGCCTCCACATGCTCCTGTTCATCCACGGGCTCCTGTTCATCCAGCCTCCACCGCGCGCTACTCCACCGGCTATTGTTCAACCACCCCTCTCCAAGGGCTCCTGTTCAACCACCCCTCCACGGGCTACTGTTCATCCAACCCTCCACCGTCTACTGTTCATCCAGCCCTCCAGGGGGTCGTCTTGTTCATCCAGCCCTCCACGGGGTCCTATTCAGCCAGCCCCAACCGGCTCGATCCATAGGGGTCCTGTTCATCCAGAGGCAACATCACGGGGTCCTGTTCATCGACCCCCAACGCTCACTGTTCATCCAAACCCCCCCTGCAATGCTAACTGTTCATACAGAGGCAGCATCGATCGGCTTCAGCTAGCAGCAGTAGCGAAGGAATTGCTCCATCGGGTTCAGTTAACAGCCATCGATCGATCGCTCAGGTTCAGTAACGTGTAGCCTGCAGTGCAATCTCTCGGGTTCAGTTAGAGCCCAACGCCTCGCTCGCGTTCAGTTAAAGCCAACGCCTCGCACACACGCGCGTACGTGTACGAGAAAAACGCGCATCGCTCGGCCCCCGACCACCCACCGTAACCGGGAACTCGCCAAAATTTTCCTCGCCCTCGCTTCTACCACGGTTTTTTCATCATGGACGGCCCAAAGAATGTCATGCAGCTGCGTCTTCGGCCCGCCCAGGATGAAAAGCCCATTTTCTGTCATGATTTTTTGTCATAGAAGCAGGAGCCCACCACATCTATGATGATACCGGGTTTTGTCACAATTATCGTCATAGAAGTGTCATAAGTATGACAGAAAATAATTTGATCGGCCCAAAATGTCACTGATGTGTCTTTTTTTTGTAGTGGGTGATGATGATGGTACCGAGCAAGGCTTCGCCTAAGCACCGCTACGATATTACCGAGGTGGATTATGGTGGAGGGGATCACCGCACACGGCTAGGAGATCAATGATCAATTGTTGTGTCTCCAAGGGGTGCCCCCCTCCCCGTATATAAAGGAGTGGAGGAGGGGGAGGGGTCCGGCCTCCTATGGCGCACCCCATGAGGAGTCCTACTCCCACCAGGAGTAGGACTCCCCCCTTCCAAGTAGGAGTAGGAGAGGAGAAGGAAGGGAGAGAAGGAGAGAAGGAAAGGGGGGCGCCGCCCCCCTCCTTGTCCAATTCGGACTAGAGGGGGAGGGGGTGCGCGGCTACCCTGGCAGCCCCTCCTATTCTCCCACTAGGGCCCATTAGTCCCAATATACTCCCTGGGAGGTTCCGGTAACCCCCCGGTACTCCGGTATATGTCCGAAACCTCCTGAAACACTTCCGATGTCCGAACATAGTCATCCAATATATCGATCTTTACATCTCGACCATTTTGAGATCCTCGTCATGTCCATGGTCACATCCGGGACTCCGAACTACCTTCGGTGCATCAAAACACAAAAACTCATAATACCGATCATCACGGAACTTTAAGCGTGCAGACCCTACGGGTTCGAGAACTATGTAGACATGACCGAGACATGTCTCCGGTCAATAACCAATAGCGGAACCTGGATGCTCATATTGGTTCCCACATATTCTAAGAAGATCTTTATCGGTCAAACTGCATAACAACATACGTTGTTCCCTTTGTCATCGGTATGTTACTTGCCCGCGATTCGATCGTCGGTATCTCAATACCTAGCTCAATCTCGTTACCGGAAAGTCTCTTTACTCGTTCCGTAATGCATCATCTCGCAACTAACTCATTAGTTGCATTGCTTGCAAGGCTTATAGTGATGTGCATTACCGAGAGGGCCCAGAGATACCTCTCCGACAGTCGGAGTGAAAAATCCTAGTCTCGATCTACGCCAACTCAACAAGTACCATCGGAGACACCTGTAGAGTACCTTTATGATCACCCAGTTACGTTGTGACATTTGGTAGCACAGTGTTCTTCCGGTAATCGGGAGTTGCATAATCTCATAGTCATAGGAACATGTATAAGTTATGAAGAAAGCAATATCAGTAAACTAAAACAATCAAGTGCTAAGCTAACGGAATGGGTCAAGTCAATCACATCGTTCTCCTAATGATGTGATCCCGTTTATCAAATGACAACTCATGTCTGTGGTTAAGAAACTTAACCATCTTTGATCAACGAGCTAGTCAAGTAGAGGCATACTAGTGACATTCTGTTTGTCTATGTATTCACACATGTATTATGTTTCCGGTTAATACAATTCTAGCATGAATAATAAACATTTATCATGAAATAAGGAAATAAATAAAAACTTTATTATTGCCTCTAGGGCATATTTCCTTCAATACCACTATTGGGGAACGTAGTAATTTCAAAAAAATTCCTACGCACACGCAAGATCATGGTGATGCATAACAACGAGAGGGGAGAGTGTCGTCCACGTACCCTCGTAGACCGTAAGCGGAAGCGTTATATCAACGCGGTTGATGTAGTCGTACGTCTTCACAATCTGACCGATCCAAGTACCGAACACACGGCACCTCCGAGTTCAGCACACGTTCAGCTCGGTGACGTCCCCCGTACTCTTGATCCAGTTGAGGTCGAGGAAGAGTTTCGTCAGCACGACGGCGTGATGACATTGATGATGATTCTACCGACGCAGGGCTTTGCCTAAGCACCACTGCGATATGATCGAGGTGGATTATGGTGGAGGGGGGCACCGCACACGGCTAAAAGATCAATGATCAACTTGTGTGTTCTAGGGTGCCCCCTGCCCCTGTATATAAAGGAGCAAGGGGGGAGGCCGGCCGGCCCTGGTGGGCGCGCCAGGAGGAGTCCTCCTCCTAGTGGGAGTAGGACTCCCCTTTCCTAGTCCCACTAGGAGGGGGAAGGAAGGAGTGGGAGAGGGGGAAGGCAAGGGGAGCGCCGCCCCCCTTCCTTGTCCTATTCAGACTCAAGGGGAGGGGGCGCGCGTCCTGCCCTGGCCGGCCCCTCTCTCTCTTC
>NC_041385.1:764694999-764783736 GCF_002162155.2 Triticum dicoccoides
GGGGGGGGGGGTTCCGGCAACCCTCTGGCGCTCGGGTTTTCTCCGAAATTGCCCGAAACACTTCCGGTGTCCGAATATAGCCGTCCAATATATCAATCTTTATGTCTTTACCATTTCGAGACTCCTCATCATGTCCATGATCATATCTGAGACTCTGAACTACCTTCGGTACATCAAAACACATAAACTCATAAAACAGATCGTCACCGAACGTTAAGCGTGCGGACCCTACGGGTTCGAGAACTATGTAGACATGACCGAGACACATCTCCGGTCAATAACCAATAGCGGAACCTGGATGCTCATATTGTCTCCCACATATTCTACGAAGATCTTTATCATTCAAACCGCATAACAACATATGTTGTTCCCTTTGTCATTGGTATGTTACTTGCCCGAGATTCGATCGTCGGTATCTCAAAACCTAGTTCAATCTCGTTACCGACAAGTCTCTTTACTCGTTCCGTAATGCATCATCTCGCAACTAAATCATTAGTCACATTGCTTGCAAGGCTTATAGTGATGTGCATTACCGAGAGGGCCCGGAGATACCTCTCCAACAATTGGAGTGACAAATCCTAATCTCGATCTATGCCAACTCAACAAGTACCATCGGAGACACCTGTAGAGCACCTTTATAATCACCCAGTTACATTGTGACGTTTGGTAGCACACAAAGTGTTCCTTCGGTATTCGGGAGTTGCATAATCTCATAGTCATAGGAATATGTATAAGTCATGAAGAAAGCAATAGCAATACACTAACAATCAAATGCTAAGCTAACAGAATGGGTCAACTCAATCACATCATTCCCTAATGATGTGATCCCATTAATCAAATGACAACTCATGTCCATGGCTAGGAAACTTAACCATGTTTGATTCAACGAGCTGGTCAAGTAGAGGCAAACTAGTGACACACTGTTTGTCTATGTATTCACACATGTACTAAGTTTTCGGTTAATACAATTCTAGCATGAATAATAAAATTTTATGATGATATAAGGAAATATAAATAACAACTTTATTATTGCCTCTAGGGCATATTTCCTTCAAGATATAGGTTTTTGTAATCTGAAAATATAAAAACAGCAAGGTAACTAATGATAAAAGTGAGCGTAAACGGTATTGCAATGCTAGGAAACAAGGCCTAGGGTTCATACTTTCACTAGTGCAATTTCTCTCAATAATAATAACATAATTGGATCATATAACTATCCCTCAACATGCAACAAAGAGTCACTCCAAAGTCACTAATAACGGAGAACAAACGAAGAGATTATTGTAGGGTACGAAACCACCTCAAATTTATCCTTTTTTGATTGATCTATTCAAGAGTCCATAGTAAAATAACACGAAGCTATTCTTTCCGTTCGATCTATCATAGAGTTCGTACTAGAATAACTCCTTAAGACACAAATCAACCAAAACCCTAATGTCACCTAGATACTCCAATGTCACCTCAAGTATCCGTGTGTATGATTATACGATATGCATCACACAATCTCAGATACATCTATTCAACCAACACAAAGTACTTCAAAGAGTGCCCCAAAGTTTCTACTGGAGAGTCAAGACGAAAACGTGTGCCAACCCCTATGCATAAGTTCACAAGGTCACTGAACCCGCAAGTTAATCACTAAAACATACAACAAGTAGATCACGTGAATATGCCACTGTCACCACAGATAAGCACATGCAAGACATACATCAAGTGTTCTCAAATCCTTAAAGACTCAATCCGATAAGATAACTTCAAAGGGAAAACTCCATAAGATCCAACTATAATAGCAAAGCTCGCGATACATCAAGATCATACCACCTCAAGAACACGAGAGAGAGAGAGAGAGAGATCAAACACATAGCTACTGGTACATACCCTCAGCCCCAAGGGTGAACTACTTCCTCTTCATCATGGAGAGCACCGGGATGATGAAGATGGCCACCGGTGATGGATCCCCCCTCCGGCAGGGTGCCGGAACAGGGCCCTGATTGGTTTTTGGTGGCTATAGAGGCTTGCGACGATGGAACTCTCGATCTAGGTTATGTTCTGGGGGTTTCTGTATATATAAGAGGTTTTGGCGTCGGGAACAAGTCAGGGGGATCTCCGAGGCGGCCACGAGGTAGGGGGGCGCGCCCCGACCCTCGTGGGTGCCTCAAGACTCTTCTGGCCCGTCTCCGATGCTACGTGGGCTTTTTCTGGTCCAAAAATAATCTCCGTGAAATTTCAGGTCAATTGGACTCAGTTTGGTTTTCCTTTTCTGCGATACTTAAAAACAAGGAAAAAATAAAAACTGGCACTGGGCTCTAGGTTAATAGGTTAGTCCCCAAAATCATATAAAATAGCATATAAATGCATATAAAACATCTATGATGGATAATATAATAGCATGAAACAATCAAAAATTATAGATACGTTGGAGACGTATCATGGGGGCACCCGGGCGCGCCCACCATGTCGGACTGGGGTCCCAGCCGGAAATGCCCTCAAACCCGGCGGTCCGAAGCTCATCTCCTCCATCGGACCGGTGGCGCCGCGAGGCGCAGCTCCGGTGGGCCGCGTAATGCATTGCCCGGCTAGTTAAGTCGACCGGCGACACCGATACCCTACCATTGATCCACATTTCCCCCCTCCTTTCCGCTGTCGCCGCCACTTTCCACTCCACCCATCCGCCTAGTAGCCATGCCCCCACGCCGCCAGGTGAGGAGCGATCCCTTTCTGACGCCGGAGCACGGGCTCGAGCTCCTTGAGCAGATCTGGGCTAGGCGCGAAGCCCGGAATCGCCGTGGGGCTACCTCTGGATGCAGTTGATCCGGGGGAGGAGTTGGAGAAGGAGGAGGAGGAGGAGGAGGAGGAGGAGGAGGACGTGGGGGACGCTGGCGACGGGGATCTGTAGGCGGAGGAACATGCCATCCTCAATTCCTCCGGTCGGAGTCGGTTGCGGAGTCAAGACGCCGCGTAGGAGGCGGAGATGTTCGCCTACATGGATGAGGTCGAGCAGGAGGAGGATGAGCGAGAGCCCTCCTACCCGCCCATCCAGTCGGCGCCCCTCATCGTCGTCGTGGACAACTCCGACAAAGAAGAGTAGCTAGGATAGTACGTCGATGTAGTACGTATGATTCCTTTTGCATGCCTTGTATGAATTTAGGGGATGAAATATGAGTGAGACGGATGCAAAGTCGCTAATTTGAGACGCGCCCGATCAGTGTCCGCGGATGCGACCGGGCGTTTCAGTGGCCAGATTTACCAAGTCCTGTTGTAGATGCTTTAACATAACTAATAAAAACACCTAAAAAGGAGCCCTCCCGCGGGCTAGAATTATTGGGGTGCAGTACCGATTACCTTATCCACTAGATTACGATGAACTGGCCTTGTGTATGCAACTTGGTGGACAGTTGTTGGTCACTGAGAAATAGCTAGCAGTTCCAACAAATTACAAGAACGGTTCTTTTTGCCATCAATAGGCAGGCACGACACGATCGAAATGGGATTTATTTATTTTACCAACCTTATCCACGAGTACATGGCATGTACACTCATACTCCCTCCGTTTTACAATACATGCCTTCTATTTGTCAAAATATAGATGTATCTAAACATATTTTAGTATATAGGTACATCTATTTTTAGACAAATGAAAGTCAAGTATTTTAGAACAAAGGATGTAGTTAATAAGGTAGACTATTATCCGCACAGAAAGCTTCTCCTGCGTGGCTGCAGAGCCTCGGGGCAGTTCTTTTTGCAGCAGCAGTAGGTCAAGAAGGGGAAGGGGGCGCAGAAGCCCGAGTCGTACCCTTCCGCCTGGCACGGCTTGTTACAGGTGCCGTGCTTGGCGCACAGCCCCCCGCGCCACGTCTCGCTGATGTCGTCGCAGGTGTATACGGCTGCACCCCATGACCGGTTGCCACGATTAGCCAAGAAATACGGTCGACTGAGAGAAAGAATGGAAAAAAGAAAGAAATTATCACGTACGAGTGTTCTTGGCAACGGAGTCAGGGATATCCCGAGCGCAGTTAGCCATGGCGATGATCAGCAGATACACACTCAGCTTCACTAGTAAGCTCTTCTTCATCGCCCACCACGCTCCCATGGCCATGACTATGCTTTGTTTGGTTGCTCCTTCCCCCTTCCAATATCCGCATATATATAGCCAAGATGTGATTCATGTATATTATAGGGGTTCAGAGGTGCAATAATGCGTTGGATTTATGCCACCATATAGCTCTTCTCGATTATCTAATAATTTCCTTATGGCTACAACATTAGCTTTCTCAAATCACACCTAGTCATAGCCAAATTTATTTCATAAGATATCTATGGCTTATGGAGTACATCATTTCTTTAGGATATATGTACATGTCCATTTCTTGTTTCGTGCAGACTACAAAGACGTGTATGATGTTTGGGATGGTCAAACTTTGTATGATGTATCCTGAGCATTCATCTTATAGGTACGAGATATATGTGTGTGGGATAGTGTGGGTAGCATCTATCTGTGTCTTTCCATCCGTCCGTCCATCAGTCCATCCGTCCGTTTGACTATCTATTTATCTATCTATATCTATTCTATCCTTTATTTATTCCACCTGTCTATTTATTTACGTATCGTTATTTATCTATACCTAATCTATATCTATATCTATCTAGGCGGGCGCGTCTGCCATATTGGGCAATCTGTCTCCATCTTTGGCGTCCTGCACATTTTGTGTGTGCTGCAAAGGGAGGGGAAAGAAAAGAGGTGGCGCGCGGCATCCAGGAAAAGTACCTTGTTCTTTATTCGCATCGTCGGTCATTAGATTCTTGGCCCCTTGCGTGGGCTCTTGGCGGCATCGGTGACCTTGTTGATGCCAGCGGGCGTGTCCTGGCCTGCTCCTCATATACGTTTTATGCCCGGTTTGCGTGATGCCCACGTTAGGGTTGTGGACGTGTATGATTGTCGAAGCATGGAAATCTTGTTCGCAATGGTGACTTAAGCATTGAAAGAAGGGGCGGCAGTACATGGTGACTTAAGTTTAGTGGTGCCACGTGGGCCTGGCTCGTGCCACGTGGTGGCACTGGCTCCCCGCACCCGGCCCTGGTTCGTGCCACGTGGTGGCACTTTAGTGGCGAGTTCGTGCCGAACCGGTACTAAGGGGGGGACCTTTAGTCTCCACCCTTTAGTGCCGGTTACAGAACCGGCACTAAAGGCCCTTACGAACCGGTGCTAAATCCCGGTTCTGCACTAGTGTATTGAGCACAAAGTCTCGAGCTCCGGTGTGAAAACTCTAGGTATGGCCTGGCAATGATGGTGTTCAACACCATAACCTTGTTGGAGGCATTGTCTTCCTCGGACTTTTTCTTCAGGGTGAAAACCCAAGATTGTTTGGATCAGGTGACGACGGCGGTTGTGCGTCATACCCTTGTTGGAGGCGTCGTTGTTGAAGCACTTTTCCCACAGTCAGGGTGCTGCCATCGGTGGGGGTTGATGTTGATGGTCACTGATGCATGCTTGAGCCACTTCCGCGTGACTTTCAGATGTCGCTTTTTTTTCCTTTTTTTTTCTTCCTTTTTTTCCTTTTTTTGTGTTGGTGTTGGTTGTGTGCATTCTAGTTATGTAGAGGCTGGGTGTGTACTCTTGATGATTATATTACCTTTTTGCAACATTATGAGTCAATAAAATCCACCCTTCATAAAAAAAATTAGATTCTTGGAGTTTTCAGATATTTTCACTATCATGTTTTATTTCCAAATTCCTGAAACATAGGAACAGGAAAAGGATATTTGGATAACCTACGCACGTCAGATTTTTAAGTATGGCAAACCGAGCATATTTTGTGGCAAATTATGTTGGCACGAAGATATCAATTTCCTTTAGCAAACACAAATGGCGGATCTGTCGTGTCCAGTTCTTTACCAGGATTTGTCGTGCCATATAAACATTTGATTGCCATGCTTAACCAGCGAACGTCAAATTCTTAACGATTCTGATAAAAAGTATATAGGATTAGTGTTCAAGGACGTCTTTATACTACATGAACGATTGAAATTGTGTGTAGTAGAAACAAAAGATTCTTTCCTGAGTGATTAGGGTGGATACAAATGTTCCTATTGAAGGTAGTGCAAATGAATCCTAAGAAAAGACATGTTTGATTTATGTAGTATATAATCTGGTACTCTGTCTGTAAAGATATATAAGAGAGTTAGTGATCTATAAATCAAATATTGCCTTTGGAGGTCGACCTCCATGGAGCTCGGTTATGAAGAAAAATCAAAATTCCTCAAATTTTATATTTTCTACATTTCAAAAAAATCTAAAAAAAATGCAGATATACATCGAGGAATAACACACATTTGTGTAAATTTTCATGGCAAAATACGTTGAAATGAGAGCTGTGAAAAAAGACAAATCTTGGGCTTTTTAACATATGATACTATTCATCCTTCCAGGCTATGAATTTGTCTTTTCTGTACAGGTTATATTTCAAAGTATTTCATACTGAAATTTTACACACGTACATAACATCCTTATTTACTTACACAATTTTTTCAGATTTTTTGAAACCGAAAAGTTTGAATTGTGTTCTTTTTCAGAAAAAGGCATCCATGAAGGCCAAGAGCCAAAACGTCTGTTCTCTCTATAAATGCTCTTAGATTTTTTTACAGAGGGAGTATATTATAGTGTGATTATGCAAAGATTCATGTCTGTCCTTAATTTAACTCATACATTAAACAATAAACTAACTTTTTTCGAGAAAACTTTCGATCTATTCTTCAATTGTCAAAGTAGTACAAAAAACACCAAAGTAAAAAATCACATCCAGGTCCGTAGACCACCTAGCGACGACTACAAGCACTGGAGCGAGCCGAAGGCACGTCGCCAGCATCGCTCCTCCCTCATCGTAGTCGGGCAACTATTGTTGTAGTAGACAGTCGGGAAGTCCTCGTGCTAAGGCCCCATAGGACCAGCGCACTAGGACAGCAACCGCCGCCGATGAAGAGAATCGTAGATCGGAAGGATCCAACCCGTAGACACATATATGTACACTACTAGGGAAACCCCTAGTAGTAGCGCGGGTTTAATGCCCACTAGTAGCGCGGGACACTGCGCTACTAATAAGGCGCTATAGCTATTACTTAGCAGTAGGGCGTGCGACAAGCGCTACTGCTAAGACATATAGCCGCAGCGTGTGTTCACTCCCGCGCTACTGCTAACCTAGCTAGTAGTAGTGTGTTACTATCCATCGCTACTAGTATTTTTTTCATTTTTTTATTATTAGTGTATTTATACGCTGTTATATAAATTTTGGTACAATACCAATTGTGAGGTTTATATCATTATGTCCATAACAGTGTGCCAAATGAAGGTGGATTAGGTTCAAGTGGAGGCAACATGTGGTGCATGTCAAAAGTATACTACTAATCCAAACTTGATCTAGTTCGGACTAGTAGTACTTTCGATATGCACCACATGTTGCCTCCACTTGAATCTAATCCGCCAGCACAAGCTATTTAATCATCATCATAGTCATTACCACCCAGTAGCTATTTAATCATCATAGTCATAGTGTATCACATCATCATCTTCAAACTCATTCTAGCTAGCTAATCACCACCAACACTAGCTGCGGTAGCTATCTAATCACCACCAACACTAGCTAATAATAATCATCATAGTCATTACCACCAACACTAGCTATTTAATCATCATAGTCATAGTATAGCACATCATCATCTTCAAACTCATTTCTAGCTAGCTAATCACTCTGCTGCTCTCTCTCAGGTAAAATAGCATAAAACATGTGTAGCACTCCTGCTTCATCATATTGGAGCATGCAGATGAACCTGTCTCCTAATCGCGGGTTGTGCTTCTGATTGCTGCCCACTAGTACTTCTCTGCGGTCGTTCACAATTTTGCTCCAGTCTTTTACTATTAATCATTCCTCGCTATTAGAAATCCTGAATGCACTAAAGTGCATTGTAGGATGTCTTGGCCGTAAGCTAACCATTCTCATGGGACCTTTAGTCTAGATACAATGAGGCACAACATTCATCGGGAGTCCCTGTTGAAGAACATCGTATAGTAACGTACTTAGCAATGAAGTTTAGCTTAAAAAATAATGTATGCAAAAGATGCACTGAGGACAAATAGTAAAAATCTTACCATCTTTCCTAAATAGATGTGACAGTAGTTCAGTACGGACACTATTGGTCGCACGTTTTGAGTACTAAGATTTTTATGTCCAGAAAAATAATTTTTCTTGACAGTATGAAGATCCTCAAGTCATGAAACATAATGACTTATCTCCTCGCAGTTTAGTTCAGCCCCGGGACAGTAGTATGTCCTGTCTACCAAGCACTGGACATGCTTGCTTGAATAGAAATAAGCTGTCAATAGAAATTAACTATCAACTATTTTTGAATAAACAATATCAAAGACATAAATAATGGTATAACTCGAGGCATCTGCACATCGACCCAGATTTCGATATTACCTTCAATATCATCTTCTGGACGAATATCAAAGGTGATAACCATATCAGGCTCAAATGCATAAGTCCTGCATAGTGCTTGCCAAGTTTTGCATTCAAAATAGGTGTAGGTGTATGCGTTGTATAATTTTGCGTGGAAAGTATAACCATGCTTGGTCTTCAAGTAAACTCTCTTTACCTCCATAGTAGTTTTCATAGGACTGAAGCCTATCTTATCCAAGACAAAAACTCTTGTATGGCAGGGGATACGCTAGTAGAATAATAAAAAAATTAAATTATAAGTTGAAGCAAATGAAGCAGGTGTCATGCTTAATTATGGAAAAAGACTTGTCGTTGCGACTTACTGTATCCACTTCAAAGTTCTCGTCCAGCTTGCTGCTGAAGCGCCCATCATCATCTCGGAAGATTCTGTCGCACACGCCGCGCTCATCTTCGCAGTATTTGCAAATACCGAAATCCTTTTCGCCGTCAGTCATTTCCTATGTTCATAGTTGTAACATCAATTGAAAATCGATCAAAGACAACTACCAGGATACTCAACACACAAATCCGGGGCACTCGATATTTCCTACATATTCTGGCACAAGTCATGCCAAAATTCACGGAAAAATCCGGCATGACCTTTGCTAACATAGGACATATCAAGCGCCTGAAATTTGCCGGAACACTCCGGAAAAACGTAGACCACTCAGAGGTGTAACCTGCAAACATGACCGGCCACTTGGGCAAGCACATATCCTATTTGAGCAACACAAGATATACATTTCAAAATATCTTATAGGACTCATATTGACATGAGCATTCAATAAGCAAAACCAAATCGTAAAATAAATAAGTATTCAAATTAGCATGCATTCAATAAGGAAAAGTAAATCATCTCTTGCGTCCGTACATCATTGAATATTATCAGTAACACATCCCGAATAGTATCATACATATAACATCACTAATACAACTAAAACCCTAGCAAACGATGGGTATCGGCGCCGGCGGTGGACACCCAAAGAAAAGGAACCATCACAGGATCATAGCTCTAGTGAGATCCCTGGAGAACCTACCAGGTATTGGAGAACCTATGCTCCAGCGCAACCAACTAGCGACGGACATGCGCGTCCTCCTCGCTGACACTGTGACGTACTACCTCCGCGGGGTCCTCAAGCCTCTCGACCGTCACTGGCCCACGCGACCACCACCAAAGAAGGTTCGGGTCAACGACGGGCTGACTCCTCACCAAGATGCACCCCCCGGTAGGTAGCGCCTCCCAGTACCAGCCTGGCGGAGCCCAGTCACGGACATGGCCCATCTGGTCAAGTAGGTGTCCTCCGCCGAGTCGACGACAAGGATGCGGGATAGGCATCGTCGACGTCGATGCAGGAAAATTGCTTTAACTAAAAAATAACAACAAATGTGACATGTTCAACTAGTTCTATTAATGCAACTAGTTCTTACTAAAAATAAACTAACTATAAATAAAAATAAACTAGTACCTAGTTCTTACTAACTAATTAGTACCTAGGAACTACTGTCCTAATTACCATCTAATTTGATGAACCTAGGGGTGGAAAGTGGTAGCGGATAATCCGAAATATCCGATAATCGCATTCGATCGGATAATTCCAATTATCCAACTTAAAAGTCAAATAAGTGGTCAAATTTTACTCGTTTTATGATTAATCTAAAAAATTATTATGCATTACAACAATGTTTATTCATAAACCTATTTATAATTGACTTATTGTACGTCACAAGTTGAATACTTCATGTCACATAGCTATTGAGTAATACACTTAAGCAATACGTCGCTATTATTCGTATCCGTTCTGAATCAAGAAAACATCCGAGCCTCGTCCGTATCCGATAACATCTGTATTCGCATTCGTATTTGTTTTGTAAATATGAAAACGGAAGTGGTAAGAGCACTATCTGATCCGCATCCGATTCATTTCCACCCATAGATGAACCCTAACAAATTTGATGCAATTAAAATTTGAAGAACCCTAGGCAGAGGTAGGGGAGGGGGAGGAGCAGGCGTTCTCACCTCAGGTGCCTGAGGCGAGGTCGGGGTCGGGGTCGGGGCTCGGGCGCGCGGTGGAGGGCGGCGTCGAGGTCGGGGTCGGGGACGGCGTCGAATCCGGGGTCGGGGGCGGCGTCGAGGGTGTGCGGAGAGCAACGGGAGAGCGCGTGGCGGCAGACGGGCGATGGCGGTGGCGACAGCGGAGGAGTTGGGATTTGGGGAAGTGGCCGTGGGGAAGAACGAACCGCGCGGTTAAGTCAAAAGTAGCAGTAGCACGTTCCAGGAAGTGGGCTACTGCTAAGTTAGCTATAGCGCGTTCCATGATACATGCTATTGCTATTCCTTTCTCTTTTCCCCCCTTTTTCATTTATTTTTATTTACATTTTAATTTTTTTCTTTCTCCTTTTTCTATTTCTTTCATTTTCATTTACTCTTCTATTTGCTTTCCATTTAATTTTATTTCCTTTGGAAGTAGCGCCTTTCTGTGTAAATGCGCTGCTCCAAAGCAAGTAGCGGTAGCGCAGTTCGCTGTAGATCGCTACTACTATGTTTAGCCTATCGGCTAAGTAGTGGGAATTTTAGTAGTAGTGCTTTTATCTACAGGCGCGCTACTGCTACAATTGTATCTGTAGCGCTGTTTACAACAACGCGCTACTGCTACTTAGCACTAGCGTGCGTTTTGGACACGCGCTACTGCTAAAGTTCTATGTATAAGGTTTTCTCTAGTAGTGGTAGACAAACAAAGACCGAATCAAGAGGGATCCACATAAGACCATTGCCGACCGGATCCCACGAGATCCGCCGGAAACACACCTTCACACGCCCTTTGACTATGCTAAAGGCATCATCATAACGAGGGGTAGGCGGAAGGACCTTATTCCATCTTCAAGAAGCCGCCGCCAGCTCGTCTTCTTGAGCATGCCACAAACCCTAACATAACTCATAAAAACACCTAAAAAGGTAGCCCTCCCGCCGGCAAGTGCCGGGATCCGCCGCACCTCCATGGTCCAAGGACCATAGGAGACTAGGTAGAGCGGCGCTGGCGCCGGTGAGAGGCAGGAAAACCCTTGATGGGAGTTCTCACTAGGGGGAGAAGGAGGATACGAGGGAGACACGTACGTCCGTAGGTTCCAACCCAAGTGTAGAATTATTGGGGTGCAGTACCGATTAACCTTATCCACTAGATTACGAAGAACTGACATTATATGCAACTTTGTGGACAGTTCTTGGTCACTGAGAAATTGCTAGCATCAGTTCCAACCAACTATAAGTGTTAGAGTAAAACGGGGTTGAATGAAAGTGAATGGACGCTTAGTCCTTGTTTCCATTGATTATCAAGTATATATACATCTGGAAGAGGTGGGAAGAAGAGGTGCCTGTTTGGAGGCATCCCTCTAGAACAAGTGTCTGTTGGTAATAGAGAGAGAGAGAGAGAAGGGAACTGGTCGGGGTTGGACACACCCCTTTGCTAATGATTATTCATTAATTAGCATGTACTAATTAATCTACTAATTAATTCCTAACACTCCCCTTTGTACAACACCGCTCCTTGAATGTTTCATCATTGAAAACTTCTTGTACATAGATCTTCCATCTTGAGAAATCTTCTGTATAATCTTGAAAGCCTCCCCCAAAAATCCTGTGGGAAAAATATGAGGAGAATAGAGCAGATATGTTGCTAAAACTCCTTTAAACCCAATGAGAAAAAGAATAAGGAGAAAAAGTGCAACACAAAATGATTATTGTCTCCTTGATAACTCATATGAGAAAACATTTGAGAAAGGAGAAAACTCATTGGTGAGTTTGGAGAACAATAAATATGCTTTGTATAATTTCCTTTAAAAACCCTAGTGGGGAAATATAAAGTATTGCATATGTTGCATCGTTAAAACCTTTTATGAGAAACTTCAAGGGAAAGCTCACAAGGGAAAAGAGTGCGATCTGATATATCATTGAAAACTCCGTTAAAACCTAGTGGGAAAAATATAAGGAGAAAATGATATGACATATCATAATAATTGTCTCTTTTAACTCAATATGAGAAAATCCATGGAGTTTAGAGGACAATAACTATGTCGTATATGCTTTCCTAAAACCTCGGTGGGGAAAATAGAAAGGTTGACATATGATCTCATGTTGATATTACCTCATTAAAAACCTTGATGAGAACCTATAAAAGTAAACTCATAAAGGGAAAAAGAGTATAATATGGTGCTTTGAACATGAGTAATTCAGGAAGATACCCCCCTGATACGTGCATATCTTGAAGCCGTCGAATACCAATTCCACGAACATGTTTCTGAAATGTTGAAGTTGGTGTTAAGGCATCTCTCTCTCGATGTAGTTTTGGTGATTGATGACAACATGTTTACGGACTAATCGTGTGCTTTGAGCATTTCAGTGATCTATCATTTGGCACGAGATGATTCCTTCCCCTCGGAGTTTTAATCAAGATGGTGTAGCTCTTTCATTTCTGTTTGGTGGACATGTTTCGTAGGAGTCATCGTACTACCAAGAGGGGATCCGCTGTTGATAAGGCTAGGGTGGGAGCAACACGTACAAATCCATTGTGCCCCCCTGAGCCTTCCCGCTTCGATGGAGGCTTTCTTACCCTTCTATGGGTTTTGGCTTGGTCCCAGCGGTAGTACCGCTCAAGAGCCACAGGCGGCAGTAAAGCTCTTCAGCGGTAGTACCGCCTGTGGATCCGCAACCATAGTACCGCTGAGGTACCGGGGTCCTGCCGCATCGACTCGAGGGGGTCGCCTCTCATGTCGGACTGTGCGGCACTAAGCAGCGGCAGTAGAAGCGGTAGTACCGCTCAAGAGCGGTAGTACCGCCCTACCACCATGGTAGTACCGCACTGGGTCCATCCCTTGCCCATGTGCATGCCCTCCCTGGCTGCATGACAGTACAGCGAGGGGGAGCGGTAGTACCGTTGGGGCCAGCGGTAGTACCGCTGCCCCTGCGGTAGTACCGGTCTCTGCGTGGCTGTTCTGGGTGGTAACGGTTGGATTGTTCCCCCCACTATAAAAGGGAGTTTTCTTCTCCAAAGTTTACCTATCTCTTCCCCCAAAAGCTCCATTGTTGCTCCAAGATCCATTTTCTCCCGATCTCTCTCCCTAGCCAATCAAACTTGTTGATTTGCTCGGGATTGGTTGAGAAGGCCCTGATCTACACTTCCACCAAGAGAAATTTGATCCCCCCACTAATCCCTAGCGGATCATGTTACTCTTGGGTGTTTGAGCACCCTAGATGGTTGAGGTCACTGCGGAGCCATAGTCCATTGTGGTGAAGCTTCGTGGTGTCATTGGGAGCCTCCAATGAAGTTGTGGAGATAGCCCCAACCTTGTTTGTAAAGGTTCGGTCGCCGCCTTCAAGGGCACCAATAGTGGAATCACGACATCTCACATTGTGTGAGGGAGTGAGGAGAATACGGTAGCCCTAGTGGCTTCTTGGGGAGCATTGTGCCTCCACACCGCTCTAACGGAGATGTACTTCCCCTCAAAAGGAAGGAACTTCGGTAACACATCCTCGTCTTCATCGGTTCCACTCTTGGTTATCTCGTGCCTATACTTGTGCAAGCTTATTTGTGTTGTATCCCTTGCTTGCTTGTGTCCTTGTTGTTGTTGCATCATATAGGTTGCTCACCTAGTTGCATATCTAGACAACCTACTTTGATGCAAAGTTTAATTTGGTAAAGAAAAGCTAAAAATTGTTACTTGCCTATTCACCCCCCTCTAGTCAACTATATCGATCCTTTCAATTGGTATCAGAGCCTTGTCTCTTTATCAAGGACTTTGCCGTCCGAAGAGTATGGTTTACATCGTAGACGGTAGGAAGGAGCACTCCAGTGTGAATCCGAGCTCGTCTATGGGTGATGGGGGAACCGCGGTGTCTCGTGAGGAATTCACTATGGCTTTGGACACATTGAAAACCTCCATGACAACCGAAGTTGAAAGAATATTTAATAAATTCTTAGAAGGACTTAAACTATCTACCTCACCGTTGAAAGTGGGTGATCCCACTGACAAGGTGACGGATGCTAACTCCGACAAGGGGGAAGCTACTAGTGAAAAGGACCCTTCTAATAGTGGTAGAAATGGCACCGACATCTTTGCCCATGTGTCACCTCTAGTTTATGGAGGACCGATTCCTTCTACTCATTTAAATCATGTCGGCCCTCCTCCTAAGATTGTGAAAAATGAGGACTTTGATTCTTGGGTATATCGCTTCAAGCGTCATTTAAATCATGTGAATGCTAACCTTTGGAGAATCATTGAAGGTTTCCATCCAAATGACCAAAGCAACTTCACCCCAAGAGAAGTAGTGGACAATCAATTCAATGAGAATGCTCTCTTCATCATTCAAGATGCAGTTCTACCCTAAGATCTCCCTCATCTTCGACCCTTCGCCATGGCCAAAGATGCATGGCATTGTGTTATTTCCCTCTATAAGGGAAGCACAAGCATTCAATGCTCCAACTATGAAGTGGTGCAAGATGAAGCCGATGAGTTTGCAATGAAAGAAGATGAAGAACCTCGTGAGCTCTTTCGGAGAGTAACCAAACTTGCGGTCTCACTCCCAGATCATGGGAGCAAGGACACGGATGAAAATTGGATCAAGCGCAAGTTCCTCAAAGCAATGATGCCTTACCAAAAGGCCTTGTCCTCCGTCATCCGTCAAAGACCGGACTTCCACTCTTTGACCTCAAATGAAGTGTTGGATGAGTTTGTGTCAATGAGGATCTTGGACAAGACCGCCGACAACGTGGTGTTGTGCTCTCAAAGGGCAAAGAAGCCCAACCTTTCCTTGAAGGCCAAGGTTATTGTGGAAGAAGATGAAGAAGAGGAAGAAGAGGAGAGCAACCCCGAAGATACAAAATATGATTATCATGAGCACATGGCTCTTGCTTCAAGGCAATTTTGGAGCTAGAAGAACACAAGGCCCAACTTCAACAAGAACAACTCAAGTGGGTTCAAGGGCAAGCAACTTGTGAGAACATGTTACAATTGTGGCAATGTGAGCCATTTTGTTGTGGATTGCCCTTACGAGAAGCGGGAAGACAATGGTGGCAAGCTCATCCGAAAGGACAAAGCCAAGTCCTTCCCCAACAAGAACAACTGCACCAAAAAGACTCCTACTCGAGGGTTGGTGGTTCAAGAAGAATACCATGAGGATGACAATGATGATGAAGATAGTGAAGCCATGGCCATGGCCTCCGTTGCCATTGCCACAACTCCACGGGTGTCCCTCTTCGACTCACCTAATGAGAACATCACCGCCAAGTGTCTCATGGCTAAAGCCATCAACAAGGTAACCCCCAACATCAAAACCACCATCATTACTAATCCCTCCTTGACGGATGGCGTTGATGAAAGTGAGGGGTCTAATGAGGAAGTGAATAAATTTGAGTCTTTTATGAGTAAGCTCAAGGGCAAATCCAAGAAGCACTTTGTTGCTCTCTTGGAACAACTTGGTGAAACCAATGACATGATCGAGGCTCATGAAGAAACCATCTCTAAGATGGAAGGTCATAGTCGTGACTATGCCGATGAGATATCGGATCTATCTAATGCTCTTGAGGAAGAGTGTGGGCATTGTTTGGCTCTTGAGGAGTCACACAACGATTACCATGCTAAGTTAAAGAAAGATCTTGATCATGCGCTTGTTTTGTCTCGTGTGCTAACTTCCGAGAAGGCTAGACTTGGAGTTGACCATGCTAGACTCAAGGAGGAGTTTGATTTACTCGACAAGGCCCACAAGGTCTTGAAGGGTGCTCATGCTAGTCTCAAGGAGTCTCATGATCAACTCCAAGTTAAGCTAACCAGAGAAAAGGCCACCTTTCCTCATATGGTATTAATTGATAATGCAAATGCCACTAACCCATGTTGTGAGCATGTGCATCTTGTGGAGGAGAATGCCAAGTTGAAGGAGCAACTCGAGAAAGGCCTTGTGACATGCATACAAGGTGAGAAGAACCTCAATGACCTTTTGAGCAATCAAAAGGAAGTTGTGGCCAAGGAGGGAGTTGGGTTCGCACCCAAGTCCAAGAACAAGAAGAAGAACGACAAGACCAAACAACCTCCTCCTCTCAAGCAAACTTTTGTGAAGGAGGGAGAGGGTGCTCCTAAGGAGAAGAAGAAGAATGTGAAGGGTGGTGATGTCAAAAAGGGAAAGCCACCTCTTCCAACAAAGCCGGTGACTTTAACCCTTCTTATGTGTTGTGCAGTGCTAGTGATGGGCATGTTTATGCTAAATTTATTGGTTCTCCTTATGAGTACATTGAATGGTCTGTTTGGGTTCCTAAGACCCTTGTTACTAACATCGAAGGACCCATTACTAAATGGGTACCTAAAACCAAGCATTGATCTCTTGTAGGTGTTTGCTTCCGGTGGGGGATTGTGGTTGCTCGATAGTGGAGCAAGAAATCATATGACCGGAAGCAAGGACTTGGTGGTGGACGTGCACAAGATCCCATCTATGCCCACCAACGTCGAGTGGGGTGATGCCTCGTCTTCTAAGGTATTGGGTCTTGGCAAGGTTGTCATTTCTCATGATCTTACGATCGAGAAAGTCATGCTTGTTGAGTCCCTTGCTTTCAATCAACTTTCCGATCATCAACTTGCTCATGGGCTTTGCCACTTTCTTTGATATTGATACCGTGGCCCTCTTGTGGAGCAAGACTCTTAAAGTAGCCTTTGTTGGGCATGTCGAGAACGGTCTCTATGTGATTAACTTTTCGGAGCGACCCACTAAGACCGCGACATGCCTATGAAGGAAATATGCCCTAGAGGCAATAATAAAGTTATTATTTATTTATTTATTTCAAGATAAATGTTTATTATTCATGCTAGAATTGTATTAACCGGAAACATAATACATGTGTGAATACATAGACAAACAAAGTGTCACTAGTATGCCTCTACTTTACTAGCTCATTAATCAAAGATGGTTAAGTTTCCTAACCATAGACATGAGTTGTCATTTGATTAACGGGATCACATCATTAGGAGAATGATGTGATTGACTTGACCCATTCCGTTAACTAAGCACTTGATCGTTTAGTATGTTGCTATTTCTTTCTTCATGACTTATACATGTTCCTATAACTATGAGATTATGCAACTCCTGTTTACCAGAGGAACACTTTGTGTGCTACTACGTCTTGAGCTTGCGTTGGTTTTCCTCGAAGAGGAGAGGGTGATGCAGCAAAGTGTAGTGTAAGTATTTCCCTCAGTTTTGAGAACCAAGGTATCAATCTAGTAGGAGGCTCCTCAAAAGTCCCATGCACCTACACAAACAAACTGAGAACTCGCAACCAACACAATAAAGGGGTTGTCAATCCCTTCACGGCCACTTGCGAAAGTGAGATCTAATAAAGATAGTATGATAAGATAAATATATTTTTGGTATTTTGTAATATAAATGCAAAAAATAAAGATGCAAATAAAGGTAGATTAAAGCAAATATGATAAGAGATAGACCCGAGGGCCATAGGTATCACTTGAGGCTTCTCTCGAGATAGCATAAGTATTATGGTGGGTGAACAAATTACTGTCGAGAAATTGATAGAAAAGCGCATAGTTATGAGATTATCTAGGCATGATCATGTATATATGCATCACGTCCATAACAAGTAGACCGACTCCTGCCTGCATCTACTACTATTTCTCCACACATCGACCGACTCCTGCCTGCATCTAGAGTATTAAGTTCATACGAATAGAGTAACGCATTAAGCAAGATGACATGATGTAGAGGGATAAACATATGCAATATGATATAAACCCCATCTTGTTATCCTCGATGGCAACAATACAATACGTGTCCTGCAACCCTTTCTGTCACTGGGTAAGAACACCGCAAGATTGAACCCAAAGCTAAGCACTTGTCCCATGGCAAGAAAGACCAATCTAGTAGGCCAAACCAAACTGATAATTCGAAGAGACTTGCAAAGATAACTCAATCATACATAAAAGAATTCAGACAAGATTCAAATTTATTCATAGATAAACTTGATCATAAACCCACAATTCATCGGATCTCGACAAACACACCGCAAAAAGAGTTTACATCGAATAGATCTCCACAAGAGAGGGGGAGAACATTGTATTGAGATCCAAAAAGAGAGAAGAAGCCATCTAGCTAATAACTATGGACACGTAGGTCTGTGGTAAACTACTCACAACTCATCGGAGGGGCAAGCATGTTGATATAGAGGCCCTCCGTGGTTGATTCCCCCTCCGACAGAGTGCCGGTGAAGGCTCCAAGATGGGATCTCGCAGATACAGAAGGTTACGGTGGTGGAAATTGTGTTTAGTGGTGCTCCTGGATGTTTTCAGGGTACGTAGGTATATATAGGAGGAAGAAGTACATCGGTGGCCGCCCGAGGGGCCCACGAGACAGGGGGCACGCTCTATAGGGGGCCCCTATCTCGTGGGGCCCTCGAAAGCTTCTTGACTTGCACTCGAAGCTCTCCGGATCACATTTGTTCCAAAAATCGCGCTCCCGAAGGTTTCATTCCGTTTGGACTCCGTTTGGTATTCCTTTTCTTCGAAATACTGAAATAGACAATAAAACAGCAATATGGACTGGGCCTCCGGTTAGTAGGTTAGTCCCAAAAATGATATAAATGTGTAAAATAAAGCCCGTAAACATCCAAAAGGGGTAATATAATAGCATGGAACAATAAAAAATTATAGATACGTTGGAGATGTATCAAGCATCCCCAAGCTTAATTCCTGCTCGTCCTCGAGTAGGTAAATGATAAAAAAGAAATTTTTGATGTGGAATGCTACCTAGCATATTTCTCATGTAATTTTCTTTATTGTGGCATGAATGTTCAGATCCAAATGAATACAAAATAAAAGTTCATATTGACATAAGAAATAGTAATACTTCAAGCATACTAATCAAAGTAATCATGTCTTCTCAAAATAACATGGCTAAAGAAAGTTATCCCTACAAAATCATATAGTCCGGCTATGCTCTATCTTCATCACACAAAATATTTAATCATGCACAACCCCGATGACAAGCCAAGCAATTGTTTCATACTTTAATAATCTCAAACTTTTTCAACTTTCACGCAATACATGAGCGTGAGCCATGGACATAGCACTATATGTGGAATAGAATGGTGGTTGTGGAGAATACAAAAAGGAGAAGATAGTCTCACATCAACTAGGCGTATCAACGGGCTATGGAGATGCCCATTAATATATATCAATGTGAGTGAGTAGGGATTGCCATGCAACAGATGCACTAGAGCTATAAATATATGAAAGCTCAATAAAAGAAACTAAGTGGGGTGCATCCAACTTGCTTGCTCACGAAGACCTAGGGCACTTTGAGGAAGCCCATCATTGGAATATACAAGCCAAGTTCTATAATGAAAAATTCCCACTAGTATATGAAAGTGACAACATATGAGACTCTCTATCATGAAGATCATGGTGCTATTTTGAAGCACAAGTGTGGAAAAAGAGATAGTAGCATTGTCCCTTCTCTCTTTTTCTCTCATTTTATTTTTTTTCTTCTTTCCTTTTTTTCTTTTTGGCCTTTCTCTTTTTTTCTTTTTTTTTCTTTTTGTAAAGTCTGAAGTCTCATCCCGACTTGTGAGGGAATCATAGTCTTCATCATCCTTTCCTCACTAGGACAATGCTCTAATAATGAAGATCATCACACTTTTATGGATTTACAACTCAAAGCTAGAACAAGATATGACGCTATATGAATGCCTCCGGTGGTGTACCGGGATATGCAATGAATCAAGAGCGACATGTATGAAAATTATGAAGGTGGCCTTGCCACAAATACAATGTGAACTACATGATCATGCAAAAAGCAATATGACAAAAGTAATGCATGTCATATGAACGGAACGGTGGAAAGTTGCATGGCAATATATCTCGGAAATGCTATGGAAATGCCATAATAGGTAGGTATGGTGGCTGTTTTGAGGAAGGTAAATGGTGGTTATATGGTACCAGCGAAAGTTGCACGATACAAGAGACGCTAGCAATGGTGGAAAGGTGAAAGAGTGCGTATAATCCATGGACTCAACATTAATCAAAGGAACTCATATACTTGTTGCAAAAATTTAGAAGTCATCAAAAACCAAAGCACTACGCGCATGATCCTAGGGGGATAGATTGGTAGGAAAAGACCATCGCTCGTCCCCGACCGCCACTCATAAGGAAGACAATTAATAAATAAAATTGTGCTCCAACTTCATCACAAAGCGGTTCACCATACGTGCATGCTACGGGAATCACAAACTTCAAGCATTCTTTAAATTCATAATCACCCAACTAGCATGACTTTAATATTACTACCTCCATATCTCAAAACAATTATCAAGCATCAAATTGATCATATCATCCAATTCACTTTCTATGATAGTTTTTATTATACCCAACTTGGATGCTCATCATTCTAGGGCCAAGTTTATGATCATAGCAAATACCATGCTGTTCTAAAAGACTCTCAAAATAATATAAGTGAAGCATGAGAGACTAGCAATTTCTTCAAAATTAAGACACCACCGTGCTCTAAAAGATATAAGTGAAGCACTAGAGCAAAAACTATCAAGCTCAAAAGATATAAGTGAAGCACATAGAGTATTCTAGCAAACTCTAATCAAATAGGCTTCTCCAAAAAGGTGTGTACAGAAAGGATGATTGTGGTAAACTAAAAATCAAAGACTAATATAATACACGATGCTCCAAGCAAAACACATATCATGTAGCGAATAAAAAATATAGCTCCAAGTAAAGTTACCAATGAACGAAGACGAAAGAGGGGATGCCTTCCCGGGGCATCCCCAAGCTTAGGCTTTTGGCTATCCTTGAATATCTTGGGGTGCCATGGGCATCCCAAAGCTTAGGCTCTTGCCACTCCTTATTCCATAGTCCATAAAAGCTTTACCCAAAACTTGAAAACTTCACAACACAAAACTCAACAGGAAATCTTATAAGCTCCGTTAGTGAAAGAAAACAAAACCACCACATAAGGTACTGCAATGAACACATTCTTTATTTATTTTGGTGTTAAACCTACTGTATTCCAACTTCTTTATGGTTCATAGACTGAATTACTAGCCATAGGTGCATTAAAATAAGCAAACAACACACGAAAAACAGAATCTGTCAAAAACAGAACAGTCTGTAGCAATCTGTAACTAACGCAAACTTCTTAACTCTAAAAATCCTACCAAAATAGGAAGTGCTGGACAATTTGTTTATTGAATAGCATCAGAAAGAATCAATGCAAAAGCACGTTCCTGTGATTTAACAAAACTATATTGATGCGTGCAAAGTTTCTGTTTTTCAGCAGAATCAAATCAACTATCATCGTAGGTTATCCTATAGGTTCTACTTGGCACAAACACTAATTAAAAGATAAAAACACATCTAAACAGAATGTAGATGCAAGATTTATTACTAAACAGGAGAAAAAACAAAAAAATAAAGAAAATTGGGTTGCCTCCCAACTAGCGCTATTGTTTAACGCCCCTAGCTAGGCATAAAAAGCAAAGATAGATCTAACGAGTGCCATCTTTGGCACTAAATTCATAAGTAGCACGCATGATAGATTCATGAGGTAATTTGACTTTCTTTCTTGGAAATTGCTCCATGCCTTTCTTTAATGGAAATTGGATCTAATATTCCCTTCCTTCATATCAATAATCGCACCAATCGTTCTAAGGAAAGGTCTACCAAGAATAATAGGGCAAGAAAGATTGCAATCTATATCAAGAACGATAAAATCTACGGGCACCAAATTTCTATTTGCAACAATAAGAACATCATTGATCCTTCCCATAGGATTTTTAATGGTGGAATCTGCAAGGTGCAAATTTAAAGAGCAATCGTCAAGATCATGGAAACCTAGAATATCACATAAAGTTTTCGGAATCGTGGAAACACTAGCACCTAAATCACACAAAGCAAAACACTCATAATCTTTAATTCTAATCTTTATAGTAGGTTCCCACTCATCATTAAGTTTTCTAGGTATAGAAACTTCCAAATTAAGTTTTTCATCATAAGATTGCATCAAGGCATCAACAGTATGTTTGGTAAAAGCTTTGTTTTGACCATAAGCATGAGGAGAGTTAACAACGGATTGCAACAAGGAAATACAACCATTTAAAGAGAAATTATCATAATAAAATTCCTTGAAATCCGAGATAGTAGGTTCAATATTGTTAGAAGTTGAGGATTCTCCAATCTCTCTTTTACCAAATTTAGCATCAAGATCTAAAGACTCCGAATTTTTGGGACGCCTTGTAGGCAAAGTGGATTCATCATCACTCCCATAATCATCAAAATTCATATTGCAAAACATAGATCTAATCGGAGACGCATCAATAACTTTAAGATCCTCATCATTATTTTCATGTAATTTTTCTGGTTTAGCGGCCATCTTATTGACTAAGGTGGCTTGCTTCTCAAAAGTTTTGGCTATAACATTTTCAAGCCGGGTAATTTGAGCGTTAACACCATAGAATTCTTTATTCATATCATCAAGCTCTTTATTCATGAACCCCAAAAAACATTTTTGTTCCTTAAGCTCTTTTTTAAAGAAATTATTATGCTCAAATTGCAAATTCATAAAGCTTCTAATATTTGATTCAATCTCATCCATCCTTCTGAGAAGGTGGTCAGGGCCCTTAGGCGCAGCCATAAGGTCAAGCAAGCAAACAAGCACACAAAAGAAGGCAACCGAAAAGAGAGGAGATTGGGAAAGAGAGGGGGAATAAAACGGCAAGGGTGAAGTGGGGGAGAGGAAAACAAGAGGAAAATGGCAAATAATGAAATGCGAGGGAGATGGATTTGTGATGGGTACTTGGTATGTCTTGAGTTGAACGAAGACCTCCCCGGCAACGGCGCCAGAAATCCTTCTTGCTACGTCTTGAGCTTGCGTTGGTTTTCCTCGAAGAGCAGAGGGTGATGCAGCAAAGTGTAGCGTAAGTATTTCCCTCAGTTTTGAGAACCAAGGTATCAATCCAGTAGGAGGCTCCTCAAAAGTCGCACGCACCTACACAAACAAACTGAGAACTCGCAACCAACACAATAAAGGGGTTGTCAATCCCTTCAAGACCACTTGCGAAAGTGAGATCTAATAAAGATGATAAAATAAATATATTTTTGGTATTTTGTAATATAGATGCAAAAAGTAAAGATGCAAATAAAGGTAGATTGGAAGCAAATTTGATAAGAGATAGACCCGGGGGCCATAGGTTTCACTAGAGGCTTCTCTCGGGATAGCATCAGTATTACGGTGGGTGAACAAATTACTGTCGAGCAATTGATAGCAAATCGCATAGTTATGAGATTATCTAGGCATGATCATGTATATAGGCATCACGTCCATAGCAAGTAGACCGACTCCTGCCTGCATCTACTACTATTACTCCACACATGGACCGACTCCCGCCTGCATCTAGAGTATTAAGTTCATAAGAACAGAGTAACGCATTAAGCAATATGACATGATGTAGAGGGATAAACACATGCAATATGATATAAACCCCATCTTGTTATCCTCGATGGCAACAATACAATACGTGTCTTGCAACCCTTTCTGTCACTGCGTAAGAACACCACAAGATTGAACCCAAAGCTAAGCACTTCTCCCATGGCAAGAAAGACCAATCTAGTAGGCCAAACCAAAATGATAATTCGAAGAGACTTGCAAAGATAACTCAATCATACATAAAAGAATTAAGAGAAGATTCAAATATTATTCATAGATAAACTTGATCATAATCCCACAATTCATCGGATCTCGACAAACACACCGCAAAAAGAGTTTACATCGAATAGATCTCCACAAGAGAGGGGGAGAACATTGTATTGAGATCCAAAAAGAGAGAAGAAGCCATCTAGCTAATAACTATGGACCCGTAGGTCTGTGGTAAACTACTCACAACGCATCGGAGGGGCAAGCATGTTGATGTAGAGGCCCTCTGTGGATTCCTCCTCCGGCAGAGTGCCGGCGAAGGCTCCAAGATGGGATCTCGCGGATACAGAAGGTTACGGCGGTGGAAATTGTGTTTCGGGGTGCTCCTGGATATTTTCGGGGTACGTAGGTATATATAGGAGGAAGAGGTACGTCGGTGGCTGCCCGAGGGGCCCACGAGACAGGGGGGCGCGCCCTACAGGGGCGGCGGCGGCGCCCTATCTCATGGGGCCCTCGGAAGCTTCTTGACTTTCAGTCCAAGCTCTCCGGATCACGTTTGTTCCAAAAATGACGCTCCCGAAGGTTTCATTCCGTTTGGACTCCGTTTGATATTCCTTTTCTTCGAAATACTGAAATAGGAAAAAAAACAGCAATATGGGCTGGGCCTCCGGTTAGTAGGTTAGTCCCAAAAATGATATAAATGTGTAAAATAAAGCCCATAAACATCCAAAAGGGGTAATATAATAGCATGGAACAATCAAAAATTATAGATACGTTGGAGACGTATCATGTGCTACCAAACGTCACAACGTAACTGGGTGATTATAAAGGTGCTCTACAGGTGTCTCCGAAGGTACTTGTTTGGTTAGCGTATTTCAAGATTAGGATTTGTCACTTCGATTGTCGGAGAGGTATCTCTGGGCCCACTCGGTAATGCACATCACTATAAGCCTTGCAAGCATTGTAACTAATGAGTTAGTTACAGGATGATGTATTACAAAACGAGTAATGAGACTTGCCGGTAACGAGATTGAACTAGGTATTGAGATACCGACGATCAAATCTCGGGCAAGTAACATACCAATGACAAAGGGAACAACATATGTTGTTATGCGGTTTGACCGATAAAGATCTTCGTAGAATATGTGGGAGCCAATATGAGCATCCAGGTTCCGCTATTGGTTATTGACCGGAGAGGTGTCTCGGTCATGTCTACATAGTTCTCAAACCCGTAGGGTCCGCACGCTTAAAGTTCGATGACGGTTATATTATGAGTTTATGTGTTTTGATGTACCGAAGGTAGTTCGAAGTCCCGGATGAGATCGGGGACATGACGAGGAGTCCGAAATGGTCGAGATGTAAAGATCGATATACTGGATGACTATATTCGGACATCGGAAAGGTTCCGAGTGATTCGGGTATTTATCGGAGTGCTGGGGGGTTATCGGAAACCCCGGGGGGGACTATTGGGCCTACATGGGCCATAGGGAAGAGGGAAGGCAACCCACAAGGGGCAGCTGCGCCCCCTCCCTATAGGGGGTCTGAATTGGACTAGGGAGGGGGGTGCGCCCCCCTTTCGTTCTCCTTTCCCTCTCCTTCCTTCCCCCTTCCTTTTCCTAGTTGGACTAGGAAACAGGGGAGTCCTACTCGTACTAGGAGGAGGACTCCTCCCCTCCTTGGTGCGCCCCAATGCTGGCCGGCCTCCCCCCTTGCTCCTTTATATACGGGGGCAGGGGGGCACCTCTAGACACAACAATTGATCCCTTGGATCTCTTAGCCGTGTGCGGTGCCCTCCTCCATGATAATCCACCTCGATAACAGCGTAGCGGTGCTTAGGCGAAGCCGTGCGTCGGTAGAAAATCATCATCGTCACCACGCCATCGTGCCGACAAAACTCTCCCTCAAAGCTCAGCTAGATCGGAGTTCGAGGGACGTGATCGAGTTGAACTTGTGCAGAACTCGGAGGTGCCGTGCATTCGATACTTGATCGGTCGGATCGTGAAGACGTACGACTACATCAACCGTGTTGTGCTAACGCTTCCTCTTTCGGTCTATGAGGGTACGTGGACACACTCTCCCCTCTCGTTTCTATGCATCACCATGATCTTGCGTGTGCGTAGGAATTTTTTGAAATTACTACGTTCCCCAACAGTGGCATCCGAGCCAGGTTCTATGCGTAGATGTTATATGCACGAGTAGAACACAAGTGAGTTGTGGGAGATACAAGTCATACTGCTTACCAGCATGTCATACTTTGGTTCGGCGGTATTGTTGGATGATGCGGCCTGGACCGACATTACGCATACGCTTACGCGAGACTGGTTCTACCGACGTGCTTTGCACACAAGTGGCTGGCGGGTGTCAGTTTCTCCAACTTTAGTTGAACCGAGTGTGGCTACGCCCGGTCCTTGAGAAGGTAAAACAACACTAACTTGACGAACTATCGTTATGGTTTTGATGCGTAGGTAAGAACGGTTCTTGCTCAGCCCGTAGCAGCCACGTAAAACTTGCAACAACAAAGTAGAGGATGTCTAACTTGTTTTTGCAGGGCATGTTGTGATGTGATATGGTCAAGTCATGATGCTATATTTTATTGTATGAGATGATCATGTTTTGTAACCGAGTTATCGGCAACTGGCAGGAGCCATATGGTTGTCGCTTTATTGTATGCAATGCAATCGCCCTGTAATTGCTTTACTTTATCACTAAGTGGTAGCGATAGTCGTAGAAGCAATAGTTGGCGAGACGACAACGATGCTACGATGGATATCAAGGTGTCGCGCCGGTGATGATGGCGATCATGACGGTGCTTCGGAGATGGAGATCACAAGCACAAGATGATGATGGCCATATCATATCACTTATATTGATTGCATCTGATGTTTATCTTTTATGCATCTTATCTTGCTTTGATTAACTGTAGCATTATAAGATGATCTCTCACTAAATTTCAAGATAAAAGTGTTCTCCCTGAGTATGCACCGTTGCCAAAGTTCATCGTGCAAAGAAACCACGTGATGATCGGGTGTGATAAGCTCTACGTCCATCTACAACGGGTGCAAGCCAGTTTTGCACACGCAGAATACTCAGGTTAAACTTGACGAGCCTAGCATATGCAGATATGGCCTCGGAACACTGAGACCGAAAGGTCGAGCGTGAATCATATAGTAGATATGATCAACATAGTGATGTTCACCATTGAAAACTACTCATGTGATGATCAGTTATGGTTTAGTTGATTTGGATCACGTGATCACTTAGATGATTAGAGAGATGTCTATCTAAGTGGGAGTTCTTAAGTAATATGATTAATTGAACTTAAATTTATCATGAACTTAGTCCTGGTAGTATTTTGCAAATTATGTTCTAGATCAATAGCTCGCGTCGTTGCTTTCATATGTTTATTTTGATATGTTCCTAGAGAAAACTGTGTTGAAAGATGTTAGTAGCAATTATGAGGATTGGATCCATGATCTGAGGATTGTCCTCATTGCTGCACAGAAAAAATTATGTCCTTGATGCACCGCTAGGTGACGGACCTATTGCAGGAGAAGATGCAGACATTATGAACGTTTGGCTAGCTCAATATGATGACTACTTGATAGTTTAGTGCACCATGCTTAACAACTTAGAATCGGGACTTCAAAGACGTTTTGAACGTCATGGGCCATATGAGATGTTCCAGGAGCCGACGTTAATATTTCAAGCAAATACCCGAGTTGAGAGATATGAAGTCTCCAACAAGTTCCATAGCTAAAAGATGGAGGAGAATTGCTCAACTAGTGAGCATGTGCTCAGATTGTGTGGGTACTACAATCACTTGAATAAAGTTGGAGTTAAACTTCCAGATAAGATAGTGATTGACAGAGTTCTCTCGTCACCATCACCAAGTTAGTAGAACTTCATGATGAATGATACGTCTCCAACGTATCTACTTTTCCAAACACTTTTGCCCTTGTTTTGGACTCTAACTTGCATGATTTGAATGAAACTAACCTGGACTGATGCTGTTTTCAGTAGAACTACCATGATGTTGTTTTATGTGTAGAAAAGAAAAGTTCTCGGAATATCCTGGAAATCCACGGAGGCACTTTCCAGATTTAATAAGAATTTTTGGCGAAAGAATTAGTGCCAGGGGGGCCACGGCCTGTCCACGAGATAGGGGGGTACCCCCCCTAGGGCGCGCCCCCTATCTCGTGGGCCCCCTGGACACCCTCTGACCTCAACTCCAACTCCATATATTCCATCTCGGGGAGAAAAAATCAGGGAGAAAGTTTCATCGCGTTTTACGATACGGAGCCGCCGCCAAGCCCTAATCTCTCTCGGGAGGGCTGATCTGGAGTCCGTTCGGGGCTCCGGAGAAGGGGATTCGTCGCCGTCGTCATCATCAACCATCCTCCATCACCAATTTCATGATGCTCACCGTCGTGCATGAGTAATTTCACCGTAGCCTTGCTGGACGGTGATGGGTTGGATGATATTTACCATGTAATCATGTTAGTTTTGTTAGGGTTTGATCCCTAGTATCCACTATGTTCTGAGATTGATGTTGCTATGACTTTGCTATGCTTAATGCTTGTCACTAGGGCCCGAGTGCCATGATTTCAGATCTGAACCTATTATGTTTTCATGAATATATGTGTGTTCTTGATCCTATCTTGCAAGTCTATAGTCACCTATTATGTGTTATGATCCGACAACCCCGAAGTGACAATAATCGGGATACTTCTCGGTGATGACCATAGTTTGAGGAGTTCATGTATTCACTATGTGTTAATGCTTTGTTCCGGTTCTCTATTAAAAGGATGCCTTAATATCCCTTAGTTTCCGTAAGGACCCCGCTGCAACGGGAGGGTAGGACAAAATATGTCATACAAGTTCTTTTCCATAAGCACATATGATAGTTTACGGAATACATGCCTACATTACATTGATGAACTGGAGCTAGTTCTATATCACCCTATGTTATAACTATTGCATGAGGAATTGCATCCGGCATAATTATCCATCACTCATCCATTGCCTACGAGCTTTTCACATATTGTTCTTCGCTCATTTACTTTTCCGTTGCTACTGTTACAACTACTACAAAAACCCAAAAACATTTGTCTTTACTTTTGCTACCGTTACTATTATTATCGTACCACTTTTGCTACTAAATACTTTGCTGCAGATACTAAGTTATCCAGGTGTGGTTGAATTGACAACTCAACTGCTAATACTCAAGAATATTCTTTGGCTCCCTTTGTGTCGAATCAATAAATTTGGGTTGAATACTCTACCCTCGAAACCTGTTGCGATCCCCTATACTTGTGGGTTATCAAGACTAATTTCTGGCACCGTTGCCGGGGAGCATAGCTCTATTCTCTGAGTCACTTGGGATTTATATCTGTTGATCACTATGAAGAACTTGAAAGACGATCGAACTACTATTTTGCCCTCAACTACGAGGGGAGGTAAGGAACTGCCATCTAGCCTTGCACTAGATTCTCCTTCTGTTATCAGTAGGCTTGCTACACCTAAACCTACTACTGCTATGAATTCTGATATGTCGCATGTTATTGATGATGCCACTTCTGCTATGCATGATGAAACTACTTCTGTGCGTGATACTACTTTGCCATTAGGTGAATTTCTAGATGAACAACTTTCTAGATTTAGGGGGAATGAAATTACTGAAGATCCTATTACTGATGATAGTGATGATGAAGGTCCCCCCAATGATTATGTATTACCTGTTGTTCCTAAGGGTTATGTTATGCATGAAACAGCTGCTATGGAAATTCTTGCTTGCAATGATAGAAATGATCTTAAGAAATTATTAGCTAAATGGAAGCAGCAGTCTCTTAATGCTAGAATGAAACTCGATCCTGCTTTTTCTACTTCACATATTTGTGTTACTGATAAGGATTATGAATTCTCTGTTGATCCTGATATTATTACTTTAGTTGAATCTGATCCTTTTTATGGCCTTGAATCTGAAACTGTTGTGGCACATCTTACCAAGTTGAATGATATAGCCACCCTATTTACTCATGATGAGAAGTCTCGCTATTTATATATCCTTAAGATATTTCCGTTCTCATTAAAGGGTGATGCTAAGACTTGGTATAATTCTCTTGCTCCTGGTTGTGTGTGTAGTCCCCAGGATATGATTTATTACTTCTCTGCTAAATATTTTCCTACTCATAAGAAACAAGCTGCCTTGCGGGAAATATATAATTTTGTGCAAATCAAATAAGAGAGTCTCCCACAAGCTTGGGGGAGGCTTCTACGGTTACTTAATGCTTTGCCTGATCATCCTCTTAAGAAAAATGAAATACTTCATATCTTTTATAATGGACTAACCGATGCTTCCAAGGACTACTTGGATAGTTGTGCTGGTTGTGTTTTCAGGGAAAGAACAGTCGACGAAGCTGAAATAATATTGAATAATATGTTAACTAATGAAAATAATTGGACTCTTCCCGAGCCAGTTCCTGAAGTAATTCCTGAAACAATTGAGCCAACCCCTGAGCCTATTCCTAAACCCACTCCGAAGAAGAGAGGTGTTTTATTTGTCAGTCCTGAAGATATGCAAGAGGCAAAGAAATCAATGAAAGAAAGAGGTATTAAAGCTGAAGATGTTAAGAATTTACCTCCTATTGAGGAAATAAATGGTCTTAATTTACCGCCTGAAGAACCATATTGTCTTGATAACCCGACACAGGTAGTAAAGGTAAATTCTCTCTATAGATATGATAAAGTTGAAATACCCTCTACTAAATTTCATACCCCATGCTTAGATGAATTTGATGACTTTATGGCTAGACAAGAAAGTTTTAGTGCTTATGTTGGTAGAGAGTTAAAGAATAATGCTTTCGAGATAGGTCGCGTAGGTGATAATCTGGCTAGAGTTAAAGATGAACTTCACCGCGTTAGCAAATATACTTCTATGGTTGCTACTCAAGCTGAGCAAGTACTTAAAGCTCAAAATGATTTGCTTGATGAATTGAATAATAAAAATGACTTTGCTGTTAGAGTGGCTACTAGAACTGGTAGAATGACTCAGGAACCTTTGTATCCTGAAGGCCACCCTAAGAGAATCGAGCAAGATTCTCACAGAAATAATTTAGAGGCACCTAGTTCTTCTAAAAAGAAGAAAAAGAAAAATGATAGGACTTTGCATGCTTCTAGTGAACCTACTGTAGACACACCTGACAATCCCAATGATATTTCTATTTCTGATGCTGAAACTCAATCAGGTGATGAACATGAACCCAATGATAATGTTAATGAAAATGTTCATGTTGATGCTCAACCTAGCAAAGACAATGATGTAGAGATTGAAACTGCTGTTGATCTTGATAACCCACAATCAAAGAATCAACGTTATGATAAGAGAGATTTTGTTGCTAGGAAGCACGGTAAAGAAAGAGAACCATGGGTTCAGATACCCATGCCCTTTCCTCCTAAACCATCCAAGTCAAAGGATGATGAGGATTTTGAGCGCTTTGCTAAAATGATTAGACCTATTTTCTTACGTATGCGCTTAACTGATATGCTTAAAGTAAATCCTTATGCTAAGTATATAAAGGATATCATCACAAATAAAAGAAAGATACCGGAAGCTGAAATTTCCACCATGCTTGCTAATTACACTTTTAAGGGTGGAATACCAAAGAAACTTGGAGATCCGGGTGTACCAACTATACCATGCTCTATTAAAAGATATTATGTCAGAACTGCTTTATGTGATCTTGGAGCCGGTGTTAGTGTTATGCCTCTCTCTTTATATCGTAGACTTGAATTGAATAAGTTGACACCTACTGAAATATCTTTGCAAATCGCTGATAAATCAACTGCTATACCTGTCGGTATTTGTGAGGATGTGCCTGTTGTGGTTGCAAATGTCACTATCTTGACGGACTTTGTTATTCTTGATATTCCCGAGGACGATAGTATGTCTATTATCCTTGGTAGACCTTTTCTTAATACTGCAGGGGCTGTTATTGATTGCAACAAAGGCAATGTCACTTTTCATGTTAATGGTAATAAGCATACGGTACATTTTCCGAGGAAACAATCTCAAGTTCATAGCATCAATTCTATTGAAAAAGTTCCAACTATCATTTTTGGAGGTTTTGAATTTCCTCTCCCTGCTGTCAAGAAGAAGTATGATATTCTTATTGTTGGAGATTTTCATATCCCCGTTGAGGTAACTTAGTGTTATTCGAAATTTCTCCGGTTCCGTGTTATTTGGAATGAGTTTGTTACCAAGACTTGATCAACCTTGTTAGTGGGTTCATTTTGATGATCACGAGATGGATGAAACTAGAAGGCACAACCTTCTGTACCCTCCTTTTACTTTCTATTATTTAGAATAAATAAAGCAAAAATAGTAGTATCTGTCTATTTTCTGAATTATCCGTGCATTAAAAAATAGCCCGAAAATATAAGTGCTCCAAATGCCCTGCAAATTTAATATGATTTTTTCTGGAATATTTAAGGAATTTAGGCACTGAAAACACTGCAGGAAGGGCAAGCACTAGACCACAAGGGAGGAGGGCGCCCCCCTGTAGGGCGTGCCCCCTGTCTCGTGGGCCCCTGGTGGCCCCCTCCACTTATGCCTGCACCTCTGTTATTTGACTTGCTTGCAGAAAATCGCCTTGTTACGCCAGAAGCGGTGAGCAACCATCTAGCCCAAGCTTTTACTCCAGAACCTGAACCTGAGCTGCACCCTTATCGTGCATCATCTGTCTAGTGGGATCCGGAGATGACCAGCCAGTGGTATCCTGATTACAGCTCCCACTACACCGGGGAGAGTAGCGGCGGTCCTTGGTACTAAACCAACTTAGGCCAACAGCCTAAGCTTGGGGGAGTACGTACTTCTCACCGACTTTACATTCATGTTCACACACTAGTCATCGGTGCTCACACTCTTTCATAGTATTATCCATGCTAGTTTAAATTTCTTTTTCTAGTTTTCTTCTTGTGTGTTTGATAAACCGTTAGAAAAACCAAAAAAAATTAGTTAGTTTAATTTCCTTGCCTGTAGTAGAAATTAAAATGAAAACCCCAAAAGATTTCCTATTCTTCTTTTACTTGTTGGGAGCTTTTCTGTGTAAATAGTTTTATTTTCTTTTCTTTATTTTGGGGGTTGAGAAGACCATATTGAAAATGTTTAGTGGCTCTTATATGCAGGATTGTTTATTTAATTTAGAGCCCATATTACTTGTCTTCTCTCTTGAGTTGAATGCTTGCAGATTCCATCTTAGTCCAATGCATGTGCACTCTTATTATTATACACATCGTTCGGTCGTGCAAGTGAAAGGCAATAATGACGATATATGATGGACTTATTGGGATGAGAAAAGCTGGTATGAACTCGACCTCTCTTGTTTTTGTAAATATGATGAGTTCATCATTCCTGAGTCAGCTATTATGAAGTAAACATATTTGCAATGACATTTAGAGATTATAGTTGCTTGTGCCATGCTTGATTAGCTATGAGTTATAATGGTTTACCTTGCGTGCCAACATGCTATTAGAATGATTATGATGTGGTATGATGGGATGGTATCCTCCTTTGAATGAATTAAGTGACTCGACTTGGCACATGTTCACGCATGTAGTTGAATCAAATCAACATAGCCTTCATGATATTTATGTTCATGGTGGATTATGTCCTACTCATGCTTGTACTCGGTGTGAATTAATTTTAATGCATGTTTACGACTGTTGTCGCTCTCTCAATTGGTCGCTTCCCAGTCTTTTGCTAGCCTTCACCTGTAGTAAGCAGGAATACTGCTTGTGCATCCAAACTCCTTAAACCCCAAAGTTATTCCATATGAGTCCACTATACCTTCCTATATGTGGTATTTACCTGCCGTTCCAAGTAAATTTGTATGTGCCAAACTCCAAATCTTCAAATGAAATTCTGTTTTGTATGCTCGAGCAGCTCATGTTTCAACTAGGGCTGCCTATATCTTCCATGCTAGGTGGGTTATTCTCAAGAGGAGTGGACTCCGCTCCTCATTCACGAGAAAGGGCCGGTAACCGGGATGCCCAGTCCCTTGATCCAAAAAGATCAAAGCAAATCAAAATAATTAAACAAAACTCCCCTAGGGCTGTTGTATGTTGGAGGCACTCGTTGTTTCGAGCAAGCCATGGATTGATGCTTGTTGGTGGTTGGGGGAGTATAAACCTTTACCATTCTGTTTGGGAACTGCCTATAATGCATGTAGTATGGAAGATACAACCATCTCATAGTTGTTGCGCTGACAGCAAAAGTATGCCGCTCAAAATGTTATTCAATCTCTATTTTAAAATCGAGCTCTGGCACCTCTACAAATCCCTGCTTCCCTCTGCGAAGGGCCTATCTATTTACTTTTATGTTGAGTCATCACCCTTCTTATTAAAAAGCACCCACTGGAGAGCACACTGTCATTTGCATTCATTACTATTGGTTTATATTGGGTATGACTTGACTGGATCTCTTTTACCATGAATTACAATGTTTAGTCAATCCTTGATCTTTAAAGGTGCTCTGCATTTATGTTTTGCAGTCTCAGAAAGGGCTAGCGGGATACCATTTTGTTATATCATGTTATGATTATTTTGAGAAAGTGTTGTCATCCGAGTTTTATTATTATGGCTCGCTAGCTGATTATGCTATTGGTATGAGTAATTGTGAGAACTATGTGTTATTGTTAGTATGGTTAGTTCGTAATATTTGCTGAAACTTGAATGCTGGCTTTTCATGTTTACAACAACAAGAGCAAACAAAGTTTCTAAAAGTTTTTCTTTATCACTTTCAGTTTATCAACTGAATTGCTTGAGGACAAGCAAAGGTTTAAGCTTGGGGGAGTTGACACGTCTCCAACGTATCTACTTTTCCAAACACTTTAGCCCTTGTTTTGGACTCTAACTTGCATGATTTGAATGAAACTAACCCGGACTGACGTTGTTTTCAGCAGAACTACCATGATGTTGTTTTATGTGTAGAAAAGAAAATTTCTCGGAATGTCTTGGAAATCCACGGAGGCACTTTTCAGATTTAATAAGAATTTTTGGCAAAAGAATTAGTGCCAGGGGGCCCACGGCCTGTCCACGAGATAGGGGGGCGCGCCCCCCTATCTCGTGGGCCCCCTGGACACCCTCCGACCTCAACTCCAACTCCATATATTCCGTCTCGGGGAGAAAAAAATCAGGGAGAAAGTTTCATCGCGTTTTACGACATGGAGCCGCCGCCAAGCCCTAATCTCTCTCGGAAGGGATGATCTGGAGTCCGTTCGGGGCTTCGGAGAGGGGGATTCGTCGCCGTCGTCATCATCAACCATCCTCCATCAACAATTTCATGATGCTCACCACCGTGCATGAGTAATTTCATCGTAGGCTTGCTGGACGGTGATGGGTTGGATGAGATTTACCATGTAATCAAGTTAGTTTTGTTAGGGTTTGATCCCTAGTATCCACTATGTTCTGAGATTGATGTTGCTATGACTTTGCTATGCTTAATGATTGTCACTAGGGCCTGAGTGCCATGATTTCAAATCTGAACCTATTATGTTTTCATGAATATATGTGTGTTATTGATCCTATCTTGCAAGTCTATAGTCACCTATTATGTGTTATGATCCGACAACCCCGAAGTGACAATAATCGAGATACTTCTCGCTGATGACCGTAGTTTGAGGAGTTCATGTATTCACTATGTGTTAATGCTTTGTTCTGGTTCTCTATTAAAAGGAGGCCTTAATATCCCTTAGTTTCCGTAAGGACCCCGCTGCAACGGGAGGGTAGGACAAAAGATGTCATACAAGTTCTTTTCCATAAGCACGTATGATTGTTTACGGAATACATGGCTACATTACATTGATGAACTGGATCTAGTTCTATATCACCCTATGTTATAACTATTGCATGAGGAATCACATCCACCATAATTATCCATCACTCATCCATTGCCTACAAGCTTTTCACATATTGTTCTTTGCTCATTTACTTTTCCGTTGCTACTGTTACAACTACTAGAAAAACCCAAAAACATTTATCTTTACTTTTGCTACCGTTACTATTATTATCATACCACTTTTGCTACTAAACACTTTGCTGCAGATACTAAGTTATCCAGGTGTGGTTGAATTGACAACTCAACTGCTAATACTCAAGAATATTCTTTGGCTCCCCTTGTGTCGAATCGATAAATTTGGGTTGAATACTCTACCCTCGAAAGCTGTTGCGATCCCCTATACTTGTGGGTTATCAATGAACTATAGTATGCAAGGGATGACGAAAACGATCCCCGAAGTCTTCGTGATGTCGAAATCGACAAAGGTAGAAATCAAGAAAGAGCATCAAGTGTTGATGATTGACAAGACCACTAGTTTCAAGAAAAGGGCAAAGGGAAAGAAAGGGAAACTTCAAGTAGAATGGCAAGCAAGTTGTCACTCCCATGAAGAAGCCCAAAGCTGGACCAAAGCCTGAAACTGAGTGCTTCTACTGCAAAGGAAATGGTCACTGGAAGTGAAAATTCCCTGAATATTTGGTGAATAAGTAGGATGGCAAAGTGAACAAGGGTATATTTGATATACAGGTTATTGATGTGTACCATACTAGTGTTTATAGTAACCCATGAGTATTTGATACTTGTTCGGTTGCTAAAAATTAGTAACTCGAAACAGGAGTTACAGAATAAACAGAGATTAGTTGGGGGTGAAGTGACGATGTGTGTTGGAAATAGTTCCAAGATTGATATGATCATCATCGCACACTCCCTATACTTTCGGGATTTGTGTTAAACCTAAATAAATGTTATTTGGCGTTTGCGTTGAGAAGGAATATGATTTGATCATGTTTATTGCAATACGGTTATTCATTTAAAGTCAGAGAATAATTGTTGTTCTATTTACATGAATAAAACCTTCGATGGTCATACACCCAATGAAAATAGTTTGTTGGATCTCGATCGTAGTGATACACATATTCATAATATTGATGCCAAAAGATGCAAAGTTGATAGTGATAGCGCAACTTATTTGTGGCACTGCCATTTAGGTCATATCAGTGTAAAGTGCATGAAGAAACTCCATAAAGATGGATTTTTGGAATCACTTGGTTATGAATCATTTGATGCTTGCGAATCGTGCCTTTTGGGCAAGATGACTAAAACTCCATTCTCTAGAACAATGGAACGAGCTACTGACTTGTTGGAAATAATACATACTGATGTATGCAGACCAATGAATATTAAGGCTCGTGGCAGGTATCATTATTTTCTGACCTTCACAGATGATTTGAGCAGATATGAGTATATCTGCTTGATGAAACATAAGTTTGAAATAGTTGAAAGGTTTAAAGAATTTCAGAATGAAGTGGAAAATCATCGTAACAAGAAAATAAAGTTTCTATGATCTGATCATGGAGATGAATATTTGAGTTACGAGTTTGGCCTTCAGTTAAAATAATGTGGAATAGTTTTACAAACTCATGCCACCTGGAACATCGTAACCACACTTTATTAGATATGGTGCAATCTATGATGTCTCTTACCGATTTACCATTATCATTTTGGGGTTATGCATTAGAGACAGCTGCACTCACTTTAAATAGGGCACCATCAAAATCCGTTGAGACGACGCCTTATGAACAGTGGTTTGGCAAGAAACCAAAGTTGTCATTTTTTAAAGTTTGGGGTTGCGATGCTTATGTGAAAAAGTTTCAACCTGATAAGCTTGAACCCAAATCGGAGAAGTGCGTCTTCATAGAATACCCAAAGGAAACTGTTGGGTACACCTTCTATCACAGATCCGAAGGCAAGATATTCGTTGCTAAGATGGATCCTTTCTAGAGAAGGAGTTTCTCTCGAAAGAAGTGAGTGGGAGGAAAGTAGAACTTGATGAGGTAATAGTACCTTCTCCCGAATTGGAAAATAGTTCATCACTGAAATCAGTTCCAGTGATTCCTACACCAATTAGTGAGGAAGCTAATGATGATGATCATGAAACTCTAGATCAAGTTTACTACAGAACCTCGTAGGTCTTCCAGAGTACGGTCCGCACCAGAGTGGTACGGTAATCCTGTTCTCAAAGTCATGTTACTAGACCATGATAAACCTATGAACTATGAGGAAGCGATGATGAGCCCAGATTCCGTGAAATGGCTGAAGGCCATGAAATCTGAGATAGGATCCATGTATGAGAACAAAGTGTGGACTTTGGTGGACTTGCCCGATGATCGGCAAGCCATAGAAAATAAATGGATCTTCAAGAGGAAGATGGACGTTGATAGTAGTGTTACTATCTACAAATCTCGACTTGTCGCAAAAAGGTTTTCGACAAGTTCAAGGTGTTGACTACAATGAGATTTTCTCAACTGTAGCGATGCTTAAGTCTGTCCGAATCATGTTAGCAATTGCCACATTTTATGAAATCTGGCAAATGGATGTCAACACTGCATTCCTTAATGGTTTTCTTAAAGAAGAGTTGTATATGATGCAACCAGAAGGTTTTGTCAATCCTAAAGGTGCTAACAAAATGTGCAAGCTCCAGCGATCCATCTATGGACTGGTGCAAGCATCTCGGAGTTGGAATATACGCTTTGATAAGTTGATCAAAGCATATAGTTTTATACGGACTTGCAGTGAAGCCTGTATTTACAATAAAGTGAGTGGGAGCACTGCAGTCTTTCTGATAAGTATATGTGAGTGACATATTGTTGATCAGAAATGATGTTGAATTTTTCTGGAAAGCATAAAGAAGTGTTTGATAGGAGTTCTTTAAAAGAAAGACCTCAGTAAAGCTACTTACATATTGAACATCAAGATCTATTTAGATAGATCAAGACGCTTGATAATATTTTCAATGAGTACATACCTTGACAAGATTTTGAAGTAGTTCAAAATGGAACAGTCAAAGAAAGAGTTCTTGCCTGTGTTGCAAAGGTATGAAATTGAGTAAGACTCAAATCCCGACCACGGCAGAAAATAGAAAGAGAATGAAAGTCATTCCCTATGCCTCAGTCATAGGTTCTATAAAAGTATGCCATGCTATGGACTAGACCTATTGTATACAATGCCCTGGTTTGGCAAGGGCGTACAATGGTGATCTAGGAGTAGATCACTGGACATTGGTCAAAATTATCCTTAGTGGAATAATAATATGTTTCTCGATTATGGAGGTGACAAGAGATTCGTCGTAAAGGGTTACGTCGATGCAAGATTTGACACTGATCCAGATGACTCTAAGTGTCAATCTGGATACATATTGAAAGTGAGAGCAATTAGCTAGAGTAGCTCCGTACAAAGCATTGTAGACATAGAATATTTTTGCAAAATACATACGGCTCTGAATGTGACAGACCCGTTGACTAAACTTCTCTCACAAGGAAAACATGATCACACCCTTTGGTTGTTAATCACATAGCAATGTGAACTAGATTATTGACTCTAGTAAACCCTTTGGGTGTTGGTCACATGACGATGTGAACTATGGGTGTTAATCATATACAGATATGAATATTGGTGTTAAATCACATGGCGATGCGAACTAGATTATTGACTCTAGTGCAAGTGGGAGACTAAAGGAAATATGCCCTAGAGGCAATAATAAAGTTATTATTTATTTCCTTATTTCATGATAAATGTTTATTATTCATGCTAGAATTGTATTAACCGGAAATATAATACATGTGTGAATACATAGACAAACATAGTGTCACTAGTATGCCTCTACTTGACTAGCTCATTAATTAAAGATGGTTAAGTTTCCTAACCATAGACATGAGTTGTCATTTGATTAACGGGATCACATCATTAGAAGAATGATGTGATTGACTTGACCCATTCCGTTAGCTTAGCACTTGATCGTTTAGTATGTTGCTATTGCTTTCTTCATGACTTATACATGTTCCTATAACTATGAGATTATGCAACTCCCATTTACCGGAGGAACACTTTTGTGCTACCAAATGTCACAACGTAACTGGGTGATTATAAAGGTGCTCTACAGGTGTCTCCAAAGGTACTTGTTGGGTTGGCGAATTTCGAGATTAGGATTCGTCACTCCGATTGTCGGAGAGGTATCTCTGGGCCCACTCGGTAATGCACATCACTACAAGCCTTGCAAGCATTGTAACTAATGAGTTAGTTACAGGATGATGTATTACCAAACGAAAAAAGAGACTTGCCAGTAACGAGATTGAACTAGGTATTGAGATACCGACGATTGAATCTCGGGCAAGTAACATACCGATGACAAAGGGAACAATGTATGTTGTTATGCGGTTTGACCGATAAAGATCTTCGTAGAATATGTGGGAGCCAATATGAGCATCCAGATTCCGCTATTGGTTATTGACCGGAGACGTGTCTCGGTCATGTCTACATAGTTCTCGACCCGTAGGGTCCGCACGCTTAAAGTTCGATGACGGTTATATTATGAGTTTATGTGTTTTGATGTACCGAAGGTAGTTCAGAGTCCCGGATGAGATCGGGGACATGATGAGGAGTCTCGAAATGGTCGAGATGTAAATATCAATATATTGGACGACTATATTCGGACATCGAAAAGGTTCCGAGTGATTCGGGTATTTATCAGAGTGCCGGGGGGTTATCGGAAACCCCGAGGGGACTATTGGGCCTACATGGGCCATAGGGAAGAGGGAAGGCAGCCCACAAGGGGCAGCTGCGCCCCCACCCTATAGGGGGTCCGAATTGGACTAGGGAGGGGGGCGCCCCCCTTTCCTTCTCCTTTCCCTCTCCTTCCTTCCCCCTTCCTTTTCCTAGTTGGACTAGGAAAGAGGGGAGTCCTACTCCTACTAGGAGGAGGACTCCTCCCCTCCTTGGTGCACCCCAAGGCTGGCCGGCCTCCCCCTTGCTCCTTTATATACGGGGGCAGGGGCACCTCTAGACACAACAATTGATCCCTTGGATCTCTTAGCCGTGTGCGGTGCCCTCCTCCATGATAATCCACCTTGATAATATTGTAGCGGTCCTTAGGCGAAGCCCTGCGTCGGTAGAACATCATCATCGTCACCACGCCGTCGTGCTGACGGAACTCTCCCTCAAAGCTCGGCGGATCGGAGTTCGAGGGACGTCATTGAGTTGAACGTGTGCAGAACTCGGAGGTTCCATGCGTTCGGTACTTGACCGGTCGGATCGTGAAGACGTACGACTACATCAACCACGTTGTGCTAATGCTTCCGCTTTTGGTCTACGAGGGTACATGGACACACTCTCCCCTCTTGTTGCTATGCATCACCATGATCTTGCGTGTGCGTAGGAATTTTTTTGAAATTACTATGTTCCCCAACAGCCTAATGGCTAAAGTTGATGTGGGATGGTTTTGGCATCGCCGTTTAGCCCATGTCAATATGAGAACTTTGCAAAGTCTTCTCAAGGGGGACCATGTCTGTGGACTAACAAATGTTAGTTTTGCCAAAGATCGTGCTTGCAGTGCTTGTATTGAAGGAAAGCTTCATGAAAAGGCTCATCCTCCCATGACAATCATCTACTCGAAGAGACCCTTGGAGCTCCTTCGCATGGATCTCTTTGGGCCTCCATCCTTTGATAGTCTTGGAGGTAGAAAGTATTGCTTGGTGATTGTGGATGATTATTCAAGGTACACTTGGGTGTTTTTCTTCAAGAGGAAGAGTGAGACTCAACAAACCGTCATCGACTTTGCAAATGAAGCTCAACGTCAACATGATGCAAAGATCTTGACAATAAGAAGTGACAATGGCACGGAGTTCAAGAACTACACCTTGGATGAGTTTCTTAGTGATGAGGGGATCAAGCATCAATATGCTGCACCTTATACCCCTCAACAAAATGGTGTCGCGGAGAGGAAGAACCAGACGTTGATGGATGCGGCAAGGACCATGATGGCGGAGTTCAAGTCTCCATACAACTTTTGGGCTGAAGCCATCAACACAACATGTCATGCATCCAATCGGCTCTATCTCCGCAAAGGCTTGAACAAGACTCCTTATGAAATACTTACCAGTAACAAGCCCAACCTCAAGTACTTCCGGGTGTTCGGGTGTAAGTGTTTCATTCTCAAGAAAGGTGTTCGTTTGTCTAAATTTGAGGCTAGAGCTTATGAGGGCATATTTTTTGATTATGCTACAAACTCTCATGCTTACCGTGTCCTCAACAAGTCCACCGGACTCATTGAGGAGACGTGTAACGTGGAGTTTGACGAAAATAATGGCTCCCAAGTGGAGCAAAGTGGTACTTGTGATGTAGTGATGAAATTCCTCCCCAAGCCATAAGAAGAATGGGTGTGGATCATATCCTACCCATTGAGGAACCCCTTGTGGCCGAAGGAGAAGGACAATGCTCCACTCAAGTGGAGCCATCACCAACTCAAGACCCACACGCTTACAAAGAACAAAGTGAAGGCCCTCAACCTCATGAACAAGACCAAGGGCAAGATCAACCTCAAGATGGTGGTGAACCACCTATCGATGCCCAAGGTCAAGTTCTTCCCCTCGAGCAAGTTCAAGATCAAGAGCAAGCTCATGATCAAGAACAAGCTCAAGACGGCGCTCAAGATGATCAAGTGGTTACCCCTTCTCCTTTCACCTCCGAGGAGGAATTAGAGCGTCGTGCCGCAAAGATTGATTCCAAGCTCACTACCCAAGGTCATCTCATGGAAAATGTGGTTGGAAGCATAAGAAAGGGGGTAAGCACTCGTAGACAATTAGCAAACTATTGTGAACATCACGCGTTTGTCTGTTGTGTTGAACCTCAAAAGGTCTATGCGGCGCTCGAAGATCCAGATTGGCTCAATGCCATGCATGAAGAACTCAACAACTTAAAGTACAACAAGGTGTGGAGATTGGTGCCAAGGCGAACAGGGAACCACAATCTCATCGGAACCAAGTGGGTATAAGAACAAGCAAGATGCTCATGGGACCATCGTTTGCAACAAGGCAAGATTGGTGGCACAAGGCTACTCCCAAGTCGAGGGTATCTACTACGGTGAAACCTTTGCCCCCGTTGCTCACCTTGAATCCATTCGCTTATTGATTTCTTATGCTTCCCATCACAACTTTAAGTTGCAACAAATGGATGTGAAGAGTGATTTTCTTAATGGTCCTATTAATGAGTTGGTTTATGTCAAGCAACCCCCAGGGTTCGAGGATCCCTACTTCCCCGATCATGTGTATCAACTCGATAAGGCACTCTATGGCCTTAAGCAAGCCCCACGTGCATGGTATGACCACCTTACCGAGTTGTTGCAAGATCGTGGATTTGAGGTTGGGCAAATTGATCCCATACTTTTTACTACGAAGGTCAAAGGGGATTTGTTTGTGTGCCAACTATATGTTGATGATATTATCTTTGGTTCCCCTAACAAAGATTTCAATGAGGAATTTGCGGCTCTCATGACCTCTAAGTTCAGGATGTCTTCGATGGGAGAGTTGAAGTTCTTCCTCGGTTTCGATATCAAGCAAAGTAGAGAAGGTACCTTCATCAACCAAGCCAAATACACTCAAGACATGCTAAAAAGATTCAAGCTAAGTGATGTCAAGCCGGCTTCTACTCCAATGCCCACCAAGTGCCAACTTGACATTGATCCCAATGGTAAAGCAGTGGATCAAAAGGTATATCGCTCCATGATTGGCTCCTTGCTTTATATTTGTGCATCTAGACCGGATATCATGTTGAGTGTGGGAATGTGTGCACGGTTTCAAGCCACGCCGAAGGAAAGCCAGTTTGTGGCGGTCAAGCGAATCTTCCGATATTTGGCTCATACCCCAAACTTTGGCTTATGGTACCCAAGAGGAGCAAACTTCAAGCTTGAAGGATATTCGGATTCCGATTGGGCGGGAGACAAAGTGGATAGGAAGTCCACTTCTGGAGGGTGCCAATTTCTTGGTTGCTCTTTGGTGAGTTGGTCTTCCAAGAAGCAAAGTTTTGTGTCTCTCTCGTCCACCGAGGCGGAGTATGTGGCAGCCGGTAGTTGTTGTGCATAACTCTTATGGATGAGGCAAACTTTAAAGGATTACGGTGTCATTTGTGACAAAGTGCCTCTTTGGTGTGACAATGAAAGTGCCATCAAGATTTCTCTCAACCCGGTGCAACACTTCAAGACGAAGCATATTGAGATTCAGTATCACTTCATCCGGGATCACATTAGGCGAGGGGAGATCAGGCTCAAGTATGTCAACACTCATGATAACCTTGCATATATTTTCACGAAGCCCTTCGATGAAGCAAGATTTCGCGAGTTAAGGCATGAGCAAAATATCATTGATTCGAGCAATGTGTCTTGAACCCATGCACACCCCACCACGTTCAACTTGTCATCTAGTTTAGGTGTAGGCATGGACATAGGAGGAGTGTTGTTCTCTCAATGAACTCTCCCTCCCCCCATTATGCATAAATTGATCAACTCTTTCACATTAGCCATTTTTGATGGTATGTGTGTTTCAAAGACGAGTTGTGGTCATGGGCCCATGGATAATTCTTCGCGGCGCCATACCTCCGGACTCAAACATAGGTGGCCTCGGCCACTGCCCTCTCTTGGAGAGGAGTGTGGTTCTCGTCCTCTTTGTGTTGGTGTTTGTGCTTGTGTTTGCTCTCGTTCTAGTCGTTTTCATTTTCTTGAGCGAAGGTTTTGAGCCAGTTTTCCTGCGGTGAGCGGTACTACCGCTGGGTGCGCGGTACTACCGCTGATCTTCATCAAGCGGTACTACCGCCCACTCCAAGCGGTACTACCGCTCCGGGGCAAGCGTGGGGGGTTATGTTCGGGCAGGGGGGGTTGCTTTTCTTCCCCATACCCATTGGCCCCACTCACTCGTCTTCTCCGTCACTCTAGCGACGCCTCGCCGCAGGAGGGCTTCAGTCGGCCGCCGTCTTCATGCTGCCTCTCTCTAGTTCCTTCGGTGGAGTCGATCCCCACCACGTCCTCTTGCCATGGATGCCGGTATTGCCCCCGTTCCCGCTCTCTTTTTGCCTAGATCTTGCATCTAGTTTTTAGGGGCAATAGGCATTATGTTTCTCGATTTTTGGCTAAGTCGAGGCTTGAGTAGGATGGAGATGGCTTCTAGGCCTGTTGGATTGAAGTTTGGTTGGTTTGTTTTTGAATTTGGCATCACCGGTAGTGCCGGATCCATCCATGGCAGTAGGGAACCTCCGTTCCCCATCTAGAACGGTACTACCGCTCATCTTGAGCGGTACTACCGCTCATCTTGAGCGGTACTACCGCTCAAGCGGTACTGCCGCGGTTGGGCCACAGTACTACCGCTGGTGCCCAATTCCATCATTGTCCTACCAATTTTTGATCCATGTTGCTTTGTTTGGAGGCTTATGCTCTTTCTTTTGTGGTGTTTCTTGTGCTCGCGTGTTTGGTTCCAGGTGATGAACACCCTGAGCAGCAAGCCCGCCGTGTCAACCCCGGATGTTCAACGTCAAAGCGCTACCGCACATCTGAGACAGCGGGTGCTTCATCAAGTTCCCATCCTCCGCCTCAACTCAAGAAGAAGCCTGCTAACAAGCCGAAGCCAAGGGGCAAGACTGTGACTGAGATGACTGCCAAGGAATTTTGGGAAAGGCGTAACCGCAACCCCTATGCGGAAGACCAAGAACCCACTTTGGTCAACCGCCCATTCTGTTATCGTTTTCAGTTTGCCATCTTCTTTGATGTAATCAAGGCCAAGAAGAACCTCTATGTTGGTGTGCGCTTCATCAACACGGACGCTATGGAGAAGGGACCCTGAGTACTTTGGTGAAGCCTTTCAGATGTGCACTCAGCTGAACATCCTCAGAATCATGCAGTTCAACAAGGACTTTGATGCAGACTTGGTGGCTCAATTCTATGCCACTGTTCATCTCGGGACTAATGATGAAAGGACCCTGACTTGGATGACAAATGGCAAGTTGCTATCTTCAAGTGGAAGTCCTTCATGGAGTTACTTGGGGTGGAAGATCACGGGCTTGAGACTCCAGTTGGCTTCCGTCCTCACCGCAATACCACTTCCACTCACAAGCAAGCTCTCTGGCCCTACTGTTCTATGAATAAGCACCCCATGACTGAGAAGGTCACCTATGAGCTGCTTGCCTTTGTGGACATCCTTCACCGTGTTTTCCGAGAGACTATATTCCCTCGTATTGGGAATTTGGATATGGTCCACTCCAATCTTGTGGATATGCTACTCTTCTACCAGCATGAGAAGGAAGCAAACACTGGAGAGTCCCTGGACATCTCTCATGTTATGTGGTCTGAACTTCTTTCTGCCGTTTCTGAGCACAAGTGCCCGATATATGGTCCATTTATCATGTTGCTCATTGAGAAGGCCTGTGCTCATGTCTATCCCAAGGTTATGCTGGAAACTGGAGAATTGGTGTCTCATGAGATCAAGCGTCTAAGGAAGAAGGACAATTGGGGCACCTTGGCTCCTAAATCTGGGGGTCCATCTTCTGCTGCTGACTTGGATTCCGAGGGCGAGGCTGAGGCTGCTGATGATGACGACTATGAGCCCTCTGGAGTGGAGCCCTCCTAGGCAAAGAAGCTCAAGTGTAAGATGAAGAAACTCTTCTGCATGGAGTCTCATGGCCAGTACATGTATCATGTATCTAAGAAGAAGGCCCACTGCCGTCACAAGGAGCTTATGTGTCAGTTGGGTGCAACTGTTAACAGCGGGTCTGAGGGCAGGACCACTGATGAGGAGGAGTGGGTTCAGCAGCACTGCCAGTGGACCGATTCAGACGCTGAACAGTTTCCGACCGAAGACAGTGCTGCAGACGATTCCGCTGGGATGTGATGTTCGAGATCCTCAGTTTGCTATCACCTGGAGCCGTAGCAACGCTCTTTGCCTTTTTGGTGTCTCGATGCCAAAGGGGGAGAGAGTATATGGATTTGTGTCTTGGCCATGTTGCGAGTGTTTGTGTCGTTGCTGGTTTATTTGTGTTGTTGCTTTCTCTTGTCGCTTGCTTGATTTGGTTGTGTGCCTGTAAGAGAGACCTAAGTTCCAGTCATATGGTGTGAGACATATGCTACCTTATCCTCTATTATCTATGTCCATCAAGTACTTTGGTAATCTGTGAGTTGCATGCTTATTATGTTATATACCCTGCTCACGTACCCATATGCTTAGGTTGTTGGACTATAAAAGATAGGGGGAGTGTGGATCCTAATGTGTGTGCTTTGCATTCCAAAGGTACTACTAATTAGGTATACACATTCAGGGGGAGCCCGTCTATACTTTGTAGTTCTAAGTATTTCTTTATTTGTGTTCTATCCTTGTGCAAATCCTTTGTTGTCATTAATCCACCAAAAAGGGGAAGATTGTTAAGGCATCTCTCTCTCAATGTAGTTTTGGTGATTGATGATAACACGTTTGCGGACTAAGCATGTGCTTTGAGCCATTCAGAGATCTATCATTTGGCACGAGACGATTCCTTCCCCTCAGAGTTTTAATTAAGACGGTGTAGCTCTTTTGTTTTTGTTTGGTGGACTTGCGCACCCCCTGAGCCTTCCCGCTTCGATGGAGGCTTTCTTCCCCTTCTATGGGTTTTGGCTTGGTCCCAGTGGTAGTACCATGGTGCCCAGCGGTAGTACCGCTCAAGAGCCACAAGCGGTAGTAACGCTCTTCAGCGGTAGTACCACCTATGGATCCTCAGCCATAGTACCGCTGCGGTACCGGGGTCCTGCCGCGTCGACTCGAGGGGCTCGCCCCTCGTGTCGAACTGTGCGGCACTAAGCATCGGCAGTAGAAGCGGTAGTACCACCCTACCACCGCGGTAGTACCGCACAGGGTCCATCCCTTCCCCATGTGCATGCCTGATACGTCTCCGTCGTATCTACTTTTCCAAACACTTTTGCCCTTGTTTTGGACTCTAACTTGTATGATTTGAATGGAACTAACCCGGACTGACGCTGTTTTCAGCAGAACTGCCATGGTGTTGTTTTATGTGCAGAAAATAAAAATTCTCGGAATGTCCTGAAACTCCACGGAACACCTTAGAAAAAATAAAGAAAAATCCTCGCAAAAGATGAAGACCAGGGGGCCCACACCCTGCTCACGAGGGTGGGGGCGCCCCCCCTGGGCGCGCCCCCTACCTCGTGGGCCCCCTGGCGGCCCTTCGACGCCAACTCCAACTCCATATATTGGCTTTCGGGGAGAAAAAAAATCAGAGAGAAGAAATCATTGCGTTTTACGATACGGAGCCGCCGCCAAGCCCTAATCTCTCTCGAGAGGGCTGATCTAGAGACCGTTCGGGGCTCCGGAGAGGGGGATTTGTCGCCGTCGTCATCATCAACCATCCTCCATCACCAATTTCATGATGATCACCACCGTGCGTGAGTAATTGCATCGTAGGCTTGCTGGACAGTGATGGGTTGGATGAGATTTATCATGTAATCGAGTTAGTTTTGTTAGGGTTTGATCCCTAGTATCCATTATGTTCTGAGATTGATGTTGCTATGACTTTGCTATGCTTAATGCTTGTCACTAGAGACCAAGTGCCATGATTTCAGATCTGAACCTATTATGTTTTCATGAATATATGTGTGTTCTAGATCCTATCTTTCAAGTCTATAGTCACCTACTATGTGTTATGATCCGGCAACCCCGAAGTGACAATAATCGGGACCACTCCCGGTGATGACCGTAGTTTGAGGAGTTCATGTATTCACTATGTGCTAATGCTTTGTTCCGGTTCTCTATTAAAAGGAGGCCTTAATATCCCTTAGTTTCCAATAGGACCCCGCTGCCACGGGAGGGTAGGACAAAAGATGTCATGCAAGTTCTTTTCCATAAGCACGTATGACTATATACGAAATACATGCCTACATTACATTGATGAACTGGAGCTAGTTTTGTGTCACCCTATGATATGACTGCTACATGATGAACCACATCCGGCATAATTATCCATCGCTAATCCGGTGCCTACGAGTTTTCCATATACTGGTTTACACTTATTTACTTTTCCGTTGCTACTGTTACAATCACTACAAAATACAAAAAAATTACTTTTGTTGTCTTTACTTTTGTTACCGTTACCACCACTATCATATTACTTTGCTACTAAACACTTTGCTGCAGATATTAAGTTTCCAGGTGTGGTTGAATTGACAACTCAGCTGCTAATACTTGAGAATATTCTTTGGCTCCCCTTGTGTCGAATCAATAAATTTGGGTTGAATACTCTACCCTCGAAAACTGTTGTGATCCCCTATACTTGTGGGTTATCAAGACTATTTTCTGGCGCCGTTGCCGGGGAGCATAGCTCTATTCTTTGAGTCACTTGGGATTTATATCTGCTGGACACTATGAAGAACTTGAAAGATGATCGAACTACTATTTTGCCCTCAACTACGAGGGGAGGTAAGGAACTGCCATCTAGCCTTGCACTAGATTCTCCTTCCATTATGAGTAGGTTTGCGACACCTAAATCTACTACTGCTATTGATTCTGATATGTCGCATGTTATTGATGATGCCACTTCTACTATGCATGATACTTATGATGAAACTACTTCTATGCTTGATACTACTGTGCCACTTGGTGAATATCTTGATGAGAAAATTGCTAGGTCTAGAGAAAGAGAAATTATTGAACCTGAACACGATGATGTTAGTGATGATGAACCTATGCCTGCTATTCCTGAGGGTTATCTTTTTTATGTTGAATCTTCTGAGGCTATTCTTGCTAGCCAGGATGAACATGAACGTAAGAGATTGCTAGTTAAATGGAGTAAAGAATCTTTTAGAGGTAGAATGAAACCCGACCCTGCTTTTTCTACCTCGCCTATCTGTGTGCCTGATCATGATTATTATGATTTTTCTGTTGATCCAGATATAATTACTTTGGTTGAATCTGATCTGGCTATGAATCTAAAACTATTGTGGCACATCTTACTAAGTTAAATGATATAGCTGCCATGTTTACTAATAATGAGAAATCGCGCTACCTTTATTTACTTAAGATATTTCCGTTCTCATTAAAGGGTGATGCAAAGATATGGTATAATTCTCTTGATCCTGGTTGTGTGCAAAGTCCCCAGGATATGATTTATTAGTTCTCTGCTAAATATTTCCCTGCTCATAAGAAACAAGCTGCCTTGAGGGAAATATACAATTTTGTGCAAATTGAAGAAGAGAGTCTCCCACAAGCTTGGGGGAGGCTTCTCAAGTTACTTAATGCTTTGCCTGATCATCCTCTTAAGAAACCTGAAATATTTGATATCTTTCATAATGGACTAACTAATGCTTCCAGAGATTACCTGGATAGTTGTGCTGGTTCTCTTTTCAGGGAAAGAACAGCGGATGATGTTGAACTTCTATTGAATAATATGTTGGCTAATGAAAATAATTGGGCACCTCCCGAGCTACCTCCTGAGCCAGTTCCAGAGTCAATTACTGAGCCTATTCCTAAACCAACTCCAAAGAAGAGAGGTGTTCTATTTCTCAGTCCCGAAGATATGCAAGAGGCAAAGAAATCTATGAAAGAAAAAGGTATTAAAGCTGAAGATGTTAAGAATTTACCTCCTATTGAAGAAATACATGGTCTTAATTTACCGCCTGCTGAAGAAGTATATGATCTCAATAACTTATTTAATGAGGAACCTCCTGATATGCCGACACAGGTAGTAAAGGTAAATTCTCTCTATAGATACGATAAAGTTGAAGTCCCTCCTACTAAAATTGATAGCCAGTGCTTGGATGAGTTTGATGACTTTATGTTTAAGCAAGATGATTTTAATGCTTACTTTGGTAGACAATTAAAATAGAATGCCTTTATGATTAAACGTTTGGGTGATTATATGGATGATATTAGAGGTGAACTTAAACTTGTTAGCAAACATGCTTCTATGGTAACTACTCAAGTAGAACAAGTACGTAAAGCTCAAAAAGAAGTTCTTGATGAAATGAATAGTAAGAAAAATGATTATGTTGTTAGAGTAGCTACTAGAACCGGTAGAATGACTCAGGAACCTTTGTATCCTGAAGGCCACCCTAAGAGAATCGAGTAAGATTCTCAGAGAAACAATATCGATATACCTAGTTCTTCTAAGAGGAAGAAAAAGAAAAATGATAGGACTTTGCAAACTTCTAGTGAACCTATCACTGAACCACCTGAGAATCCAAATGATATCTCTGTTTCTGATGTTGAAACACAATCAGGTGATGAACATGAACCTACTGATAATGTTAATGATAATGTTCATGTTGATGCTCAACCTAGTAATAATAATGATGTAGAAGTTGAACCTATTGTTGATCTTGATAACCCGCAATCAAAGAATCAACGTTATGATAAAAGAGACTTTGTTTCTAGGAAACATGGTAAAGAAAGGGAACCATGGGTTCAGAAACCCATGACTTTTCCTCCGAAACCATCCAAGAAAAAGGATGATGAGGATTTTGAGCGCTTTGCTGAAATGATTAGACCCATCTTTTTGCGTATGCGATTAACTGATGTGCTCAAGACAAATCCTTATGCTAAATATATGAAGGATATTATTACTAATAAAATAAAGACACCTAAAGCTGAAATTTCCACCATGCTTGCTAATTATACTTTTAAGGGTGGAATACCAAAGAAACTTGGAGATCCCGGAGTACCTACTATACCATGCTCCATTAAAAGAAGTTATGTTAAAACTGCTTTATGTGATCTTGGAGCCGGTGTTAGTGTTATGCCTCTCCCTTTATATCATAGACTTGACTTGAATAAGTTGACTCCTACTGAAATATCTTTGCAAATGGCTGATAAATCAACTGCTATACCTGTCTGTATTTGTGAGGATGTGCCTATGGTGGTTGCAAACGTTACTATTTTAACGGACTTTGTTATTCTTGATATTCCCGAGGATGATAGTATGTCTATTATTCTTGGAAGACCTTTCCTTAATACTGCAGGGGCTGTTATTGATTGCACCAAAGGCAATGTCACTTTTCATGTTAACGGCAATGAGCACACGGTACATTTTCCGAGGAAACAACCTCAAGTTTATAGTATCAACTCTATTGGAAAAGTTCCATCGATTATATTTGGAGGTTTTGAATTTCCTCTCCCTACTGTCAAGAAAAAGTATGATATTCTTATTATTGGGGATTTTCATATCCCCGTTGAGGTAACTTAGTGTCATTCGAAATTTCTCCGGTTCCGAGATTATTCGGAATGAGTTTGTTAACAAGACTTGATCAACCTTGTTAGTAGGTTCATTTTGATGATCACGAGATGGATGAAACTAGAAGCACAACCTTCTGTACCCTCTTTATATTTTTTGTTACTTAGTAAAAATAAAGTAAAATAGTATTTTTCTGTCTGTTTCCTGACTTGTCCGTGCAATATAAAAATATCCCGAAAATAAAAGTCCTCAGAATGCCATGCCAATTTAATATGATTTTTTCGAGAATATTTGAGAATTTACTGTGCAAAAATTACCACGGGGGGAGCTGCCACCTGGCCACGAGGGTGGAGGGCGCACCCTACCCCCCTAGGCGTGCCCCCCTGCCTTGTGGGCCCACGGTGGCCCTCCTCCACTTATTCCTGCACCCATCTTCTTCCTCTGTCTCACACAAACACGAAAAACCAACTCAAGCACGAGTTCCAGCCCCTGTTGCTGTGATTTTCGATCTCCTTGCTAAAAGCACCTCTCGCAAAACTGCTTGGGGAGATTGTTCCTTGGTATGTGACTCCTCCATTGGTCCAATTAGTTTTTGTTCTAGTGCTTTATTCATTGCAAATTTGTGCTGCATAGGTGACCATGTTCTTGAGCTTGCATGTCAAATTTATATGGTTCCAAGTAGTTCTAATGCTTGATATAGGCCCTAGGCACTTGTGGGAGTTGTTGCTATCAATTTTATTGAAGTTGGTTCACTTTTATTTGAGGTTACTAAAAATTTCAGATTGTTTCAGAAATAATGAAGAGACATTTGAGGGGCTCGTCGAGCCGAAGCTCTAAGGAAAAACAAAAGGAAGAAGAGGAGAAGCCCAAATTTAATTTACCTCGCACTGCGGAGGTCCGGCCGTGTGAATGGCCTTCCCATGACTTCTTGAGGAGAGCTGGGATTCATGAAGATTTCTCTTTATTGATTGAGAACGTCGGCCTCACCGACTTCCTCCACGACCAACATCATCAGTATCTCTTACTCACAAATACTTTTGTGCAAAACTTCTACTTTTCCCCTAAGAAATCACCTCCAACAGTAGAGTTTCATTTATATGACGTTGTTAAAGAGATGACATTAGCAGAATTCTGCGAGGTTTGCAGAATGCCCTTTGAGGGCACCTTAGATGAACCCCGCCGTAATGAATTAGAAGCTTTTGCCAACACTATCACGGTGGGAGAAACCAGGAAGGTTTCTGATGCAAGGATCACTAGCATACATTATCCTGTTTTACGCTACTTTGCCTTATTTGCTAGTCGTTGCTTGATCGGACGCGGGAACTGTGGGAACCTTAGTATTCCTGATATTATTATTTTGCTCCATGGTTTATACCGCGATAACTCTGTTAGTATGGGTGGAATTGTTGCTAGACGGTTAAGTCTGAAGCGTACTAAGGGCCCCATCTTTGGAGGCATTTATGCTTCGCGCCTAGCTGAACATTTTGAAATACCTATTAGGCATGCGGAGAAAGAAGAAACAACGCTGCCCCGTGCTTATTTAGATTACAAGAGTATGATAGGGCATGATTTTCTTGTTAAGAGTCGCGATGGGGAGCTTAAATATAAATTATACATTGATAAACATCACCCTAAGACTATTACTTTGCCTGCTCCTTCTTTGTTTAACTTGTATGCAGAGCCTCACATTGTTCCGTGGTCGGATGTTCAAACCTATCGGAACCCTGCACCGGCCCCGGAGCCGGAGCCACAAGATGAGCCTCCACGACTATCTGTTTATTCTTGGGACCCAGAGGAGGCCGCCAGCCAGTGGCAGCCAGAGTCTTCTTCATCACAATACGACCCCAGCTTCACCTACGGATATCCGCCAGGCCATCCCCGGCATTAGACCAACTTAGGCCAAAAGCCTAAGCTTGGGGGAGTACGTATTTCCCATCGACATTACATTTATGTTCACACACACTCATTACTAGATGTCGGTGCTCATACTCTTTCATTGTATTATCCATGCTAGTTCAAATTTCTTTTTCCTGCTTTCTTCTTGTGTGTTTTATAAACTTTAAAAAAATTAGTTAGTTTACTTTACATGCTTGTAGTAGAATTAAAAAGAAAACCCAAAAATATTTCCCGTTCTTCTTTTACTTGTTGGGAGCTTTCCCGTGTAAATAGTTTTTATTTCATTTTCTTTCTTTGGGGGTCAAGAAGACCATATTGAAAATGCTTAGTGGCTCTTTTATGCATGATTGATTATTTATACCTAGAGCCCATATTACTTGTCTTCTCTCTTGAGTTGAATGCTTGCAGATTCCAGCTTAGTCCAATGCACGTTCACTCCTATTATTATACACCGTTCGGTCGTGCGAGTGAAAGGCAATAATGATGATATATGATGGACTTATTGAGAAGAGAAAAGCTGGTATGAACTCGACTTCTTTTGTTTTTGTAAATATGATGATTCATCGTTCCTGATTCAGCTATTATGAAGTAAACATATTTGCAATGACATTTAGAGATTATAGTTGCTTGTGCCATGCTTGATTAGCTATGAGTTATAATGGTTTACCTTGCGTGCCAACATGCTATTAGAATGATTATGATATGGTATGATGGGGTGGTATCCTCCTTTAAATGCATTGAGTGACTCGACTTGGCACATGTTCACGCATGTTGTTGAATCCAATCAACATAGCCTTCATGATATTTATTTTCATGGTGGATTATATCCTACTCATGCTTGTACTCTGTGTGAATTAATTTTAATGCATGTTTACGACTGTTGTCGTTCTCTCAGTTGGTCGCTTCCCAGTCTTTTGCTAGCCTTCACTTGTACTAAGCGGGAATACTGCTTGTGCATCCAAAGTCCTTAAACCCCAAAGTTATTCCATATGAGTCCACCATACCTTCCTATATGCGGTATTTACCTGCCGTTCCAAGTAAATTTGTATGTGCCAAACTCTAAACCTTCAAATAAACATTCTGTTTTGCATGCTCGAATAGCTCATATGTCAACTAGAGCTGCCCTTATCTTCCGTGTTAGGCGGGTTATTCTCAAGAGGAGTGGACTCCGCTCCTCATTCACGAGAAAATGATTGGTATTCGGGATGACCAGTCCCATTCTTTGTGCAAACTAAATCAAAATAATTGCAAACAAAACTCCCCTTGGGACCCATTGAATGTTGGAGGCACTCGTTGTTTCGAGCAAGCCATGGATTGATGCTTGTGGAGGAATGGGAGTATAAACTTTACCATTCTGTTTGGGAACCGCCTATAATCTGTTTAGCATGGAAGATATCGTCGTCTTTTAGTTGCTATGTTGACAATGAAAGTATGCCGCTCAAAATATAATTTATCTCTATTTCAAAACCGAGCTCTGGCACATCTACAAATCCCTTCTTCCCTCTGTGAAGGGCCTATCTATTTACTTTTATGTTGAGTCATCACCCTTCTTATTAAAAAGCACCCGCTGGAGAGCACACTGTCGTTTGCATTCATTATTATTGGTTTATATTGGGTATGACTTGACTGGATCTCTTTTACCATGAATTACAATGTTTAGTCAGTCCTTGATCTTTAAAGGTGCTCTGCATTTATGTTTTGTGGTCTCAGAAAGGGCTAGCGAGATACCATTTTGTTATATCATGTTATGATTATTTTGAGAAAGTGTTGTCACCCGAGTTTTATTATTATGGCTCGCTAGCTGATTATGCTATTGATATGAGTAATTGTGAGACCTACGTGTCATTGTGAGTATGGTTAGTTCATAATAATTGCTGAGACTTGAATGCTGGCTTTTCATGATTACAACAACAAGAGCAAACAGAGTTGGTAAAAGTTTTTCTTTTTCTCTTTCAGTTTGTCAACTGAATTGCTTGAGGACAAGCAAGGGCTTAAGCTTGGGGGAGTTGATACGTCTCCATCGTATCTACTTTTCCAAACACTTTTGCCCTTGTTTTGGACTCTAACTTGTATGATTTGAATGGAACTAACCCGGACTGACGCTGTTTTCAGCAGAACTGCCATGGTGTTGTTTTATGTGCAGAAAATAAAAATTCTCGGAATGTCCTGAAACTCCACGGAACACCTTAGAAAAAATAAAGAAAAATCCTCGCAAAATATGAAGACCAGGGGGCCCACACCCTGCTCACGAGGGTGGGGGCGGCCCCCTTGGGCGCGCCCCCCTACCTCGTGGGCCCCCTGGTGGCCCTCCGATGCCAACTCCAACTCCATATATTGGCTTTCGGGGAGAAAAAAAATCAGAGAGAAGAAATCATCGTGTTTTACGATATGGAGCCGCTGCCAAGCCCTAATCTCTCTCGGGAGGGCTGATCTGGAGTCCGTTCGGGGCTCCGGAGAGGGGGATTCATCGCTGTCGTCATCATCAACCATCCTCCATCACCAATTTCATGATGCTCACCGCCGTGCGTGAGTAATTGCATCGTAGGCTTGCTGGACGGTGATGGGTTGGATGAGATTTATCATGTAATCGAGTTAGTTTTGTTAGGGTTTGATCCCTAGTATCCATTATGGTCTGAGATTGATGTTGCTATGACTTTGCTATGCTTAATGCTTGTCACTAGGGCCCAAGTGCCATGATTTCAGATCTGAACCTATTATGTTTTCATGAATATATGTGTGTTTTAGATCCTATCTTGCAAGTCTATAGTCACCTACTATGTGTTATGATCCGGCAACCCCGAAGTGACAATAATCGGGACCACTCCCGGTGATGACCGTAGTTTGAGGAGTTCATGTATTCACTATGTGCTAATGCTTTGTTCCGGTTCTCTATTAAAAGGAGGCCTTAATATCCCGTAGTTTCCAATAGGACCCCGCTGCCACGGGAGGGTAGGACAAAAGATGTCATGCAAGTTCTTTTCCATAAGCATGTGTGACTATATACGGAATACATGCCTACATTACATTGATGAACTGGAGCTAGTTCTGTGTCACCCTATGTTATGACTGCTACATGATGAACCAGATCCGGCATAATTATCCATCGCTAATTCAGTGCCTACGAGTTTTCCATATACTGGTTTACACTTATTTACTTTTCCGTTGCTACTGTTACAATCACTACAAAATACCAAAAACATTACTTTTGTTGTCTTTACTTTGGTTACCGTTACCACCACTATCATATTACTTTGCTACTAAACACTTTGCTGCAGATATTAAGTTTCCAGGTGTGGTTGAGTTGACAACTCAGCTGCTAATACTTGAGAATATTCTTTGCCTCCCCTTGTGTCAAATCAATAAATTTGGGTTGAATACTCTACCCTCGAAAACTGTTGTGATCCCCTATACTTGTGGGTTATCAATGCCCTCCCTGGCTGCACGGCAGTACGGCAAGGGGGAGCAGTAGTACCGTTGGGGCCAGAGGTAGTACCGCTGCCCCCTGTGGTAGTACCGCTCTCTACGGGGCTAATCTGGGGGGTAACGGTTGGATTGTCCCCCCACTATAAAAGGGAGTCTTCTTCTCCAAAGTTGACCTATCTCTTCCCCCAAAAGCTCCATTGTTGCTCCAAGCTCCAATTTCGCCCGATCTCTCTCCCTAGCCAATCAAACTTGTTGATTTGCTCGGGATTGGTTGAGTAGGCCTCGATCTACACTTCCACCAAGAGAAATTTGATTCCCCCCACTAATCCCTAGCAGATCTTGTTACTCTTGGGTGTTTGAGCACCCTAGATGGTTGAGGTCACCATGGAGCCATAGTCCATTGTGGTGAAGCTTCGTGGTGTCGTTGGGAGCCTCCAATTAAGTTGTGGAGATAGCCCCAACCTTGTTTGTAAAGGTTCGGTCGCCACCTTCAAGGGAACCAATAGTGGAATCACGACATCTCGCATTGTGTGAGGGCGTGAGGAGAATATGGTGTCCCTAGTGGCTTCTTGAGGAAGGAACTACGGTAACACATCCTCGTCTTCATCGGTTCCACTCTTGGTTATCTCGTGCCTTTACTTGTGCAAGCTTATTTGTGTTGTATCCCTTGCTTGCTTGTGTACTTGTTGTTGTTGCATCATATAGGTTGCTGAAAGGATCGAGAAGAGGTGTCTAGAGGAGGGGTGATTAGACACTAAGCAAGAAAACTTGCAGTTTTTAATTTCTTTGAGTTGAAATGGAGTTTTGGCACATGTTTAACAATCATAATACATATCAAGCAAGCATGCAGAGAGTATATGAGCAGCGGAAAGTAAAGCATGCAACTTGCAAGAATGTAAAGGGATGGGATTGGAGTGTGAAATGCAATTGGAGACACGTATGTTTTTTGTCGTGGTTCCGATAGGTGGTGCTATCGTACATCCACGTTGTTGGAGACTTCAACCCACGAAGGGTAACGGCTGCGCGAGTCCACGGAGGGCTCCACCCACGAAGGGTCCACGAAGAAGAAACCTTGTCTATCCCACCATGGCCGTCGCCCATGAAGGACTTGCCTCACTAGGGTTAGGGCATAATGTAATCTCGGTGAGACCGAATACACAAACTCGGTGGGACCGATTTTGGTAATGGACACATAGAGGGTTGGTCAGGCAAACTCGGTGGGACCGATTTGCTCATCTCGGTTAGACCGAAATGTTACGGAGAGGAACAGAGAGTTTGCATTGTAATCTCAGTAGGACCGATTACACAAACTCGGTGGGACCGATTTTGGTAATGGACATACACAGAGAGATTACTATCCCATCTTGGTGAGACCGAGATCCCCATCGGTGAGACTGATTTTCCTAGGGTTTGTGGCAGTGGCTATGACATTTGAACTCAATGGCGCCGGATAGAAAGAATCGGTAGGGCCTAGTTGGACTTTTGGTTTGGGTCATATGTGGATGTGAGAAGGTAGTTGAGGGCTTTGGAGCATATCACTAAGCACTTTGAGCAAGCAAGCCATTAAACAACACCTCATCCCCTAGTGATAGTATTGGCTTTTCCTATAGACTCAATGTGATCTTGGATCACTAAAATAGAAAGAGTAGAGTATTGTGCTTTGAGCTTGAGCCAATCCTTTTTTCTTAGCATCTTGAAGGGGTTCCACATCCTCTAGTCCATGCGACTCCATTGTTGAACTTATCTAAAACATACTAGGTAAAAGTGTTAGTCCAACAAGAGATATGTTGACATTAATTACCAAAATCACGCAGGGAGCACTTGTGCTTTCAATCTCCCCCTTTTTGGTAATTGATGACAACATACATCAAAGATTTAGATAAGGATATAGAGAATGACAAGTAAAGCTTTGGAAAGACATGTAACATGCATAGGCTCCCCCTACATGTATGCAATCATGTAAATATGGAATATAGGAGCATGTGAATGCATAAGCATGACAGAGTAAGCAATGTGTTACATGTATCTTGGCTATATGCATCAGAGCAAAAGATGTGAATATGGAAAATGTACCTTCATGCTCATGAGTTCTTCTTGCAAACAATATGTACATCAGCAAGAATTCCTCATACACATGATTGTGGTGCATATACTTACCTTGTGGTCTTGAGTTGGCTTAGGATGGAATGAACCTGCGTAAACAAGGTTAGATAACACAGATGCACCTACTAGCCAGAGCAAACAAAAGAAACCACAAGAGAACCAAGACTGGGATGACATGTAGAGAGTGAGTACTGAGTACTCCATTTGATATGTACATGTCCCCAAAGGTAAAGATGTGCAATGAATTCAAGGATTTCCTTCCCTTAGATGTCTTGCTCCCCCTGAATCTAGCATGGGATACTGGGAGAATATAGGGAACAGAAAATCAGAGCTCAAAGAAAAGAAACAGAGCTAATGCAAGCAAACAAATATGAACATGTCTTTCCCCCCTTGAAGGCATGTGACTTCTCTCCTCTTGAACACCAAGCATCTGGGGTCCTTGATGATTACTCTCTCTCCTTGAGTATTCTCTCCCCCTATAGATATGATTAAGCTTTGATGTGATCTCTCTCTCCCCCTTTGAAATCAATTTCCAAGAAGGGTTCTTCTGGATTTTTATCACGAATGGGTTTGGTCCTTGAGTCACAGAACAAAGCAGCAAGTTGAATGTGATGCTGGTATAGGACAAGATTCATGCATGGCGTTTATCCAATCCGGATCTTCCAAAGCTTCTTCAACCTTCATAGGTTCAATGCTAGAGATGAATGAATAGTGTTCACAAAAGTTAGCTAAACGAGTTTTAGAGCGAGTGATTCTCCCAGTTTGGATGTCATTGTAGATTTGCTCGACGGGATGGTCTTTAGCAGTTCTTGCTCGAACTCGTGAAAGCTTTTGCTTGGATCTAGGTGGAACATCTTCATCTTGTTCTTCTTCTTGGCCTTCTTCGTTGTTGACGTTGTCATTCTCTTGTCGTGTTGGAGAAGGAGGTTGTTGGCATTCATCTTGGTGCGCTTCCTCGTTTTCTTCATCTTGGTGTGTCCCACTCGTGGATGCTTCCGTATCAACTCTTGGTTCACCTTGTCGTGAGGTAGAAGCTTCCACTTGGACGGACGAGGTACTCTCCTTCACCTCCGTTGGACGAATCTTGCCAATAGACAAGTCTTGGATTGCTTCCGAGGGGTCTTTTTCTCCGGTGAGGAGCTCGTATGCCGTCTTGCCAAGTAGCTCGTGAAGATCCAAACGATTTGTTGCGTGACAAGCTGTCTCAACTGCTTCTGTCCAAAAGTGCTTTGGCGTCTTGTACTCATCAAGCATCGTTTTTGCCATTTTGATGAGTGTCCGGTTCTTCCTATCAACAACTCCATTTTGTTGAGGTGTGTACGTAGCCGAGAACTCATGTGAAATCCCTTCTTCGTCAAGAAAGGTGTCCACATTTGTGTTCTTGAACTCCGTTCAGTTGTCGCTGCGAACCTTCTTGATCTTCACTTCAAATTGATTTTGGGCCTTCCTAGCGAAGTTCTTGATGATCTTTTGGACTTGCAATTTATCATCGAGAAAGAACACCCACATAAATCTTGAAAAATCATCAACTATAAATAGACCAAAAGAATTTCCACAGAGACTTTTGTAAGCATTGGGACCAAAAAGATCCATGTGAAGTAGCTCGAGTGGCCTCGTTGTGGTCATGATGTTCTTCACGGGATGCCTTCCTCCAACTTGTTTACCTGCTTGACAAGCGCTGCAAAGTCTATCCTTATCAAATATGACATCGTTAACGCCAAGGATCTGATATCCTTTAACAAGCTTATCAAGGTTTCGCATGCCAACATGACCTAGTCGTCTATGCCACAACTAGCCTTTAGAGGATTTAGCAATAAAGCAAGTTCTAGGTTGAGCCTTTTTAGTGAAATCAACAATGTAAAGATCACCTTTACGTATACCGGTAAAGACCATTTTATGATTATCTCTACGAAACACTTGGCAATCTACTTCGGTAAATAGGACATTGAAACCGAAATCAGCAAGTCTAGATACTGAAAGTAAATTGTAGCCAAGAGATTCAACGAGCATAACATTTTGAATGGAGCTATCATGTGAGATGGCCACCTTACCGAGGCCAACCACCTTACCCTTTGAGTTGTCACCGAAAGTGACATACTTTCGAGGGCCGTCATTTTCAGCAAGCTCACGAAACATATCTTTATCTCCGATCATGTGATCGGTACATCCACTATCAAGAACCCATTCCTTTCCTCCTGCCATGTATCCCCGAAGATTTGCCATAAGACAAAACTGTCTCATTGCATCATCAAGATCAAAGGCACTATCATCATCCTCATCGTAGTATCCATGTTCAACATCGTCATGTGGTGGATCAAATCCTAGAGAGGGTGATTTGTTAGAGTGAATTTGACAATGATCTTCTTTATGAATTTTAATAGCTTCGGAAATAATATCACTAATAATTCCAACATCTCCTTTGGCACGCATAAGGTTTGTAAGCTCAAATAGCCAATCACCAAACATAGAATCATTGGAGTTCATCTTACTCAAGGCAATAGACTTATGGAGAATTTCATCTAGATTTTTCAAGGAATAATTTGGAAAACGTTCCTCAAGAAATTTCCATATGATGTAGGCACACTTAAGAGTAGGCAAGCAAGCTATCAAATTTCTAGGCAAACCTCGAGTGATAAGATTAACAGTTCTAAGATTGCGAATCATGTCAATTGACTCATCAAGGGTAGGATGCATAGGATCAACATGAGGTGCACAAGGGCTAGCAATGTACTTGTTCAAATGATATTCATTGACAATCACAAGCATCTCATTTTTTCACTCATGAAAATACTCTCCATCAAGTATACGCACTCTATGTCTAAGACTCCCCAAACTAGACTCATCCATCTTCCTCCAATGGTGTTTAAACCAAAGCAATGGAGACCAAAGCTCTGATACCAATTGAAAGGATCAAGAAGAGGTGTCTAGAGGGGGGGTGATTAGACACTAAGCAAGAAAAGTTTCAGTTTTTAATTTCTTTGAGTTCAAGTGGAGTTTTGGCACAAGTTTAACAATCACAATACATATCAAGCAAGCATGCAAAGAGTATATGAGCAGCGGAAAGTAAAGCATGCAACTTGCAAGAATGTAAAGGGATGGGATTGGAGTGTGCAAACACAATTAGAGACACATATGTTTTTGTCGTAGTTCCGATAGGTGGTGCTATCGTACATCCACGTTGATGGAGACTTCAACCCACGAAGGGTAACGGCTACGCGAGCGGAGGGCTCCACCCACGAAGGGTCCACGAAGAAGCAACCTTGTCTATCCCACCATGGTTGTCGCCCACGAAGGACTTGCCTCACTAGGGTAGATCTTCACGAAGTAGCCGATCTCCTTGCCCTTACAAACTCCTTGGTTCAACTCCACAATCTTGTTGGAGGCTCCCAAGTGACACCTAGCCAATCTAGGAGACACCACTCTCCAAGAAGTAACAAATGGTGTGTTGATGATGAACTTCTTGCTCTTGTTCTTCAAATGATAGTCTCCCCAACACTCAACTCTCTCTCACAGGATTTGGATTTTGTGCAAAGAAGATTTGAGTGGAAAGCAACTTGGGGGAGGCTAGAGATCAAGATTCATATGGTAGGAATGGAATATCTTGGCCTTAACACAAGTGTAGGTAGTTCTCTCTCAGAAAATGTATGCTGGAAGTGTAGGCACGTTCTGATGGCTCTCGCCACGAATGAAGAGTGGGTGGAGGGGTATATATAGCCTCCACACAAAGTCTAACCGTTACACACAACTTACCAATCTTGGTGGGACCGAATCGTCAAACTCGGTCGGACCAATTTAGCAAATAATGTGACCGTTAGGATTTTCGGTGGGACCGACTTGCAACTCGGTAGGACCGATATGGTTAGGGTTAGGGCATAATGTAATCTCGATGAGACCGAATACAAAAACTCGGTGGGACCGATTTTGGTAATGGACACACAGAGGGTTGGTCAGGCAAACTTGGTGGGACCGATTCGCTCATCTCGGTTAGACCGAAATGTTACGAAGTGGAACAGAGAGTTTGCATTGTAATCTCGGTAGGACCGATTACACAAACTCGGTGGGACCGATTTTGGTAATGGACATACACAAAGAGATTACAATCCCATCTCAGTGAGGCCGAGATCCCCATCGGTGAGACTGATTTGCCTAAGGTTTGTGGCAGTGGCTATGACATCTGAACTTTGTGGCGCCGGATAGAAAGAATCGGTAGGGCCGGGTTGGACTTTTGGTTTGGGTCATATGTGGATGTGAGAAGGTAGTTGAGGGCTTTGCACCATATCACTAAGCACTTTGAGCAAGCAAGCCATTAAACAACACCTCATCCCCTCTTGATAGTATTGGCTTTTCCTATAGACTCAATGTGATCTTGGATCACTAAAATAGAAAGAGTAGAGTCTTGTGCTTTGAGCTTGAGCCAATCCTTTTTCTTAGCATCTTGAAGGGGTTCCACATCCTCTAGTCCATGCCGCTCCATTGTTGAACTTATCTGAAACATACTAGGTAAAAGTGTTAGTCCAACAAGAGATATGTTGACATTAATTACCAAAATCACCCAGGGAGCACTTGTGCTTTCAGTTGCTCACCTAGTTGCATATCTAGACAACCTACTTTGATGCAAAGTTTAATTTGGTAAAGAAAAGCTAAAAATTGTTAGTTGCCTATTCACCCCCCCCCCTCTAGTCAACTATATCGATCCTTTCAGTTGGTAGAGACTTCATGGTTGTCACATGATTTAAATTGCAAGATGAACAATTTAATGATATTGATTACTATGTAACTTGTTTGCATCCAGACAACACAAGCAACATTATCTTTGAGATAATGGTTGGCGGATATAGCCACTAAGGTATTTTTCAAATACTTTCATGGTAAGGCTACCACACCCAGTAGAAACACAAAGCTTGTCTATGATCTAACATGGTTGGGATCTGATCGATTTATCCAACGATATTGGTGTCCAGATTTCTCTGAACTAAAAATTAGGACAAGATATTTGATGCCTTGGAGATATCGAAAGATATTCTTGAGCCCCAACCAATTACGTGTGGTGGATCCAGTGGCACTAGGATATGAAACTTTATGTCCCAATATCGCATTCTCATCAACTCATGGTTTTAATGGATCTTTCTCTACGTCTAGAGAACGAAGCCATGCAAGTTATGGATGCATAAGATTTGTCCACAGTGAATTTCTCCAATATATCTTTGATATAGTCAACATAGCATACCATAATGTATGAGTGAAGGTGATCGAGGTTTTACCCAATCCTTCATCTCAAAACTCGTCATTAAGATGATCATGTGCATTGTCACTGTAGGAGTAATCCCTGTGTATGACAGACATGCATGGATAATCATCATTGTAGGAGTAATCCTTCTGTATAAGAAACTCACTATGTCGTTTGTACCAAAATGTACCGACAACAATAATTCATATGGTGACTTATTGTTTTTCTACATAGTGTATGTTCCATTTTGCATTTCGATTCAGAAGTGAGATTCCATTGCGAACCATCCATGTCCGAATCTAGTGATCGACATGGATATGTAATCATTACATCTATCAACTGCATATGTAGATGATTTGTACTGCCAATAATATAAGTTACCGGAAAGAGATTCCACCTCTGGAGAATAGTTGGGTATCTGCATGAACCCTTGTGCTACAATACTTTCTCTATATTTCACCACCTAGTTGTTCTCAATTCTATTTCCAGAAGAAAACTAGTGTAGGTATTGCTTATGTGAATACCTTTCCCTTTATTGAGCAAGATTATTTCTACCTAGATTATACCCTTTGTTGGAGTTCCATCCGAGTATTGTTCACACTTTGCCATGGCCATGGTCTTTGGACATGAATCATGTGAAAGGTTTTCCCAAATCTAGTTGAGAAATGCATGTCGACAATTGTAGACTTCCGATTATATGTTTCTCCAGAATCTATATATCAATATAGAGCTGATGGAAATATCGTTACCCAAGGTGGTTGTTCGCGATTCCCAATGCGGTTGAGTCAGGTATTCCGATGTCCCGGTCATTGTGTGCACTATGACCTGGGTTGGTGGAGGTTGCCCGTCCACTGGGTGTATACTACCCATTAGGTGTCTGCCAACGTGAAGTTGACTTGCATTTACTAATTCAGAGGTCTTGATATCCTTGCTTGCGAGAAGCTGAATCCGGATGTACTATTGCCATACTTCTCCTCCTGTTGCTGTGAACGGGGAGTCGAGTGGTTTTTGTTGGTACCTCCACTCTTTTAGGCATATTTTTGCAGGATTATAGGATTATGTGACACCTTTATTTTCAATAAATGAATCTGGTAGGTTATTTGCAATATGTTGCAAATCTTCTGAACGCATGGTTCAGATCTTTGAGTACGTGGACTTGAGCCAGAAACGTGTTGAGCATTCCACTAATTTCCTGGCATTCTTTATGGTACTTTAAATCTCCCCCTAATGCCTTGAAATGTTCCTCATCATTGAATCAACATACGGGCCATAAATAACTTCCCATGTGAGGGGCCAATGATGTATGTCGGGGTGGTGATACCAGTATGCAACCGAATTACCACAGATTGGAAATACTTGGTAGATTTTCACATATCAAAGATAGAGGGTAATAATATTATGCAGTTTGGTCATGAGTGTGTAAAACCGCATGACTCCAACATAAAGTTGGTAAGATGCAATTCGGAGGTAAAGATCATGGAATGAGCTTAATGCATTGGATAAAGGACTCTACCTAACCAATTTGAGTCTAGACATATAGGAATGAGTGCAAACTTCAATCCTAGGGCCAAAGACACGAAGGAGAATTTTGCGATGTTGTTCATTCGATTTGCTTGAAATTGATGGTCAAGATAATCAATCAATGGTTTTCGTGTGGATAAAGCCACACTTGAGACCATCATGTAAATGTGTCTTCTTAAAAACCATGGAATACCTGAATAGTCTAGTCAGTGGTTGGGAAGAGCCTCTTACCTCGACTTGATGCATTCAATGAGTCTGAGTGGTTCAGCGAAGACTTTAAGGTGCGTGAGCCTTAAAAGTAGCTTTCCCTCGTCACATGTAGTGCACATAAAATCCAAATATTTTTAGAATTTAGCATCATAATAGTCATAAACCATTGGAATTGCTGATAGTTTCGATTTCAACCCAATGTCTGGATGACTAAGATGATTATGCCAAGTTTGTTATATAAAACACATTCTGGAAAACTATCTTGTACGCAACATGTGTGACGGGTTTTGTAGTATGTGTAGTGCAATCCTGATGATACATAGAGAACATGCTTGCCATATCCACTGCATAAAGGTAAAGAGAAGATATTACTCTTTGTTGTCATCATAAGTTTCGCTATGGAAACTATTTTGACGGATACCTCTATAGTTTAGCACGGTACATGTTGACTCGAACACGATAGAGCATCCTTGATTCTACTTGAGTACCCATAGGGATAGTAAATATGTATCGAGTTGAGCCAACAATTACATCATCATGTCTAGCGAGTTAAGACGTCTCCTTCTCCCGGTGAGAGTGGAAACATTTCACTTCCTTGAGTATAGAGTTCGTGGTACATATGTCCATGCACATATTATCTTTCATCAGATTGACCCCCGTAGAAATCTATATGTAGACTTGAAGATTCTCAGTATGAAAATCACTATCAGATATATATAGAATACATACAAATGTATTGTACCAAAGTGTTGATACAATATGTTGTGATATACAATATATGATGATAACAATACTTATGTTCTTATTACAACATCACAAATGGACATAAATAAATAGACCACTATGGAGATTGAGAGACTAGCCAAAGTCTCCAAACATATCGATTTAGAGCAAGGCCCTTTGGCTGATGGAAAGTCATAGTGTTTCTTGTCCAAGAGGAACATCGTGCAAACAACTAGTTCCATTTGAAATGTGGGGGTGAAGGTTGAAGTTGGATTCAAACATTTTCCCCTAAGGTCCTTCGTGTCCTGGGATGCTTGCACTATCCCACGGGACACAAGAAGGATCTTGATGTCCATGACCCACGTAGGGTTGTTGCGGTCATTAAAGACGAGTGCCTCAAATTCTTTAGCCATCGGTTACTTATATGGGTAAACCAGAGATAATTAATTTATGTGCGGTAAATTAAGGACCATAATGGTTGATGTTGTAATGAACTTTGAAAAATTATAGAGATTTCAAGAAATTGTCTTGGAATCATTAGTGTGGATCTGAAATTGCTAAGTATGACACCTTGAAGATAATTTTCAAAATGGAGTAGATCTCGCAACACTAGGGAGTATAATCTGATGAAATCAGTAGCTACTCACTGCTAATGTCTTATGTCACGACTTAGTAAAATGTGTGGGAGAGCACTTTGTAAAGCACACATAATGTCGACAAAATGTAGACTTTAACAATAGTCATTGATAATCTGTGTAGGCAGTAGATCTACATAACTACCTTGTGATCCCAAGCATCAATTTGAAGAAAATCACTTTGAATTTTGCATTCATATTTGTAAGAAATTAAAAGTCTCAATTACTAGTACCAAACAAGTATATTATATCATACATAGATTCTGGAATACATGGTACTCAACAGAAAAAGAGTACTGAAATTTAACAGAGTCTAAAACCAGGAATAAGATCACTGCTAGAAGTGTTGTTAGAACAGTAATCTGCTAAAATGCTGAAATTTTCAGCAAATAAGCAAGGGCTTCTAGTGGCCTGGTACGTAAATGGGAGTTTTTTTCAAAACTGTGATGTTTTTTGTATAAAATTCGGAAACTATAGCACCCCAGGGTAAAAAAAAGCAATACTATGACCCCGTCGGCCTTCTGTAGGCCGAAGACGGGCTTTTCGGCCTAGCCTTAGCTGAAGAGAGCTCTTCAGCCTACTGTTGCCCGAAGACCGGCTCGTCTGGGATGAAGACTGTCTGTCGGCAGGGGAGCGACTGAAGTGGGCTGTTTTCGGCCTACCAGCGGGCGAAGAGCTCTTCGGCCATCGGTTGACCGAAGAGGTCGGGATAAGGCAGACCGCATCGTCTCCTTCCTCTGGTCGCCTGTTCTTCCTCTCTCTCTATATATATCTATCTATCTATCTATCTATCTATCTCTTTCTCTCTGTATACCTCCCCACCCCGCGCCGATCTCCTCCATTTTCCAGCCATTTTCACATCCAACCCACAGAATTGGTAGATCGTAGCAATCCCCAGCGGCCTACGGTCATTTTTTTGCTATGGGATAGTTTTGTGTGCGTGTGGGGAGGAGCATCCATGGTGGGGTGGAGGAGGTGCAGTTGGGGAGGAGGTGATGGTGAGGAGCAGTAGCTGTGTAGGAGGAGGTGGTGAGGAGGAGGTGTGGCTTGGGGTTATCCGGTGTTGATCCTCCGGTTGTCGAGGGGACGGCGGTGGTGTTGTCGTTGTCGATGGTGCAAGTACTCCGCGAGCTGGACGGTGCTGCTTAGTTGAAGAGAGGAGCAAGAAGGCGGGGACACACGCGTCGACGGTATAACAATGTCCTCAAAAATTTTCTTTGAGTTGTACAATTTAGTTCGTTTAGATAAGTCATATATGCGAAATGTAGTGTTAAATTGTCTGTCGTGGCATTTGAACGGAGAGTTAGTGCAGTGGGTAATAATTTTATTCGTTCTTATTAATGAGAAGATGGCAATGTCTGAGAGGTCAAAATGTCTGAATCAGTAAATTTGACTGTTTAATACAGCCCTGGTAATGTTCAATATAATGAGTTGGGGGTTGATCTTAGCGAGTTTAGAAATGGCGTTTCAGACCCGGACAGGCTAGACATTAGACAGTTGAAGTACTGGTTGACTACTAGTTTTGGGCTGGATCATGAAGCATGTTCTGTCAGTATTCATGCATTGTGGACCAAATCCTGCAAAAATGTCAAGTGGGAGTTGATGTCGATAGATAGGAGCCAGCATTGGTTGAACCTGTTAATTCATTGCCGAGACCGAAGAATCCACCCATATGCCCTAGTGCAGCCTGTGCCAAAGGAGGAGAATACCGTACAATTGCACGTGGGGTATGAACCCGGCCAGGGGAGTCAAGTGGCTAACGAGATAGATTTATCCAGGTCACGGCCTCCGGATGTGGATGCTAGCCAACCCGAGAAAGAGTCAGACTACGTGCCACACAACGTTTGTGGTCAGGGTACTGGGCATAGTAATCAGTCGATAATATTAGTTGGTTCTGGTTTTGCTGATGGGGATGATGAAGGGGAGGAAATGCAAAGGGTGATGGAGGAAGAGGACGAGGACGGATTCGCAGAGGATCTGGATTCTTAAAATTCCGATGATGAAGTGGAGGCACCCGTTCCTTCTGCATGGGATCAGGACATATCGACTGGCCTTAAGGTCAATGATGGTCATGAGACTCTGTGGCAGTATAATATGAACCAAGTCCAGATAGGGGCTATATTTCATACAAGAAAAAATTGAAGTATGCGGTGATAAAGTGGGCTATGTCTATGCAGAGGGTTTTCCGGACACACATATCAAGTCCAACAAACTACACCGTGAAGTGTGTTGAAAAAGGTTGTCCTGGGAAGGTCCACGGGCATGTGCCGAAGTATGACATCCACTGGGTTGTTACGGATATCGTCCCACATAATTGTGTGAGGAAAAACCTTCAGGTGAATCATCCAAACCCGACTTCAACTCTCACTACGCAACTCATGTACATTGAGATAGTGGAGAAGAAAGATATGGAAGCAAAACACATCCAGACAACAGTGAAGGTCAGATGGAATTATAACATTCCTTATGGGAAGGCTTGGAGGGCTAAGCAGAAGGCTATGGAGGAAAAAGGTTTGGGACGTTCTTCGACTCATATAATAATGTTGTCCGTCTCCTGGACGTACTGAAGGAGAGGAATCCCGACACTTATGTTAACGTACAACACACAAGTTTGCTGAGTATACCAGGTTTCAAGGTGTTGAAACGGGTATTCTTCTCTTTCGCTATGTGCATCGAAGCTTTCGGGCATTGTCCTCCTGTGATGTTTGTGGATGGTACATTCCTGACTGGTCAGTACAAAGGGCAAATCCTGACTGCCATTGGTGTGGATGGGAACAATCAAATCATCCCACTTGCCATGGCATTTGTGGAGGGTGAGAACTTTTCGAGCTGGGTATGGTTCTTCCGGCAAGTGAAAATTTTCATCGTGAAGGACTTACCAAACGTGTGTGTCATTCATGATAGGCATGCTGGTATATTGAAGGTTGTGAAGACTGTAAGGAATCCAACAGTAGATGAACCAACACCTTGGAAGGATTTGCAGAGCCGGTGGTGCATGCGCCATCTTGGGGCTAAACTTTTCTCACAGTTCAAGAACAAGCGGTTGATGAACTTGTTCAAAAAATTATGCAAGAAGAACCAGGAGCATAAATACCAATTTATTTGGTCAAAACTTGATGAGTTTACTAAGAAGCGGGTGTGTGCCAGAAAGAATATGGAAAAAGATCAGCAACAATTAGCAACACTCATGGCTGAGCTAGAGGCGCCAGTTGGTCTTTGTGACTTGCCAGCAATTGACCCTCCTAATACTACGACAAAGAAGGGGAGGACAATAACGGATTTTTCAGAGTGGACCTCAGTTTGTACAGAGCCACCGCGTTGGTTCTCCAATTCCGATGGGGTAGTGTATGTACTCCCTCCGTTTCTTTTTAGTCTGCATATAAGATTTGATCAAAGTCAAACTTTGTAAAGTTTGACCAATTTTGTAGAAAAACATATTGACATCCACAATACTGAAGCTATATGGTATGAAAATTAATTTCATAATGCATCTAACAATATTGATTTCATATTGTGAACCTTGATATTTTTTTTCTATAAACTTAGTCAAAGTTAACAAAGTTTGACTTGGACCAAATCTTATATCTATACCTATCTCTACCTAATAATAAAGCGTTGTGGGTTTCCGTCGTCCGTCACCCCTATTTGCAAAAAAGTCCCTATAGTTTGTTGAAATCAACCCGCAGTCCATCTATAAGTCATAACGAACCGTTTTTTTACCATTTTTAGAAAACCCCCTGAGATTTCAGGTAATCAACCCGCTGTCCATATTTAAGTCATACGAATCGTTTTTTTGTATTTTAACAGAAAATCCCCTAACCTTTCGGTTAATCAATCCGCAGTTTATCTAAAACAAAAGTATCCATATCTTTTAAACCGTAACTCCGATTTTAACATATTATATATGAAATTTGATTAGAAAAATGTGTAGAATCTAAATATACTGTTACTTTTAGCTGTTAAATATTTCTAAACTATTAATTTGGGTGCAAACTTAATCTATATTGCACGGTCCGTTTTTCTTTCGCACCGGCGGCGATCCAAATTGCAAATAAACACACATTAAAACCAGATTGAGTGGGAAAAAACATTGATAACCACGCATACACAACTCTGAAAAACCTCGCGGAAAAAAACAACACTTTTCTCATTTATTCTGAGTGATTTTGTGCGTGCGAGCGCGCGCGCGTGTGTGTGTGAGAGAGAGAGACGCCTTAGGACTGACCACATTCAAATGCATTTTTGTTGTGTGAGCAGTGAGACCACCATCGGGAACACAAATGTGATGCCATTATAAATAAAGAACGTCTACCTATCAGGGTCTCGAGTCGTGGTCATTGGGTTAAGAGCGTGTATTTTTTCTGTCCCGTTACAACGCACGGGCTCTTTTGCTAGTATATTATTAAAGAAAGGTGATATTTTTGGTTTCGTCCCGCTTTGTTTGGTCCAGCTATTTGATTTCGTAATACTTGCCACCCGTTTTGGCCCAACGGAAGATACCACCTGACGGCGCACTGTTTGGTTCGATCTCATAACCTGCGAATCAGCCACACACAATTTGTCAAGCGAGAGATATGAGAGGATTTTTTTTCTCCCGTTGCAACGCATCGGACATTTTGCTAGTGGAAACTAAAAAGAAACGGAGGGAGTATGTCTCCGCGGACGCATAAGGCTTCGATGAGATGTCGTTCCGCGTCGTCCCCAGCATGAAAATCGCTCCGCCGAAGAGCGTCGTTGGGAGTCGCCTGGCCGATGGGAAGCGGTCGTCCCCTCCCGCTTTGCTCCTCCATGGTGTGCCCATAAAGGGGCCGCGGCTGGCTAGCTGGAGCGCCGTCGTGTGTGTGCGCATCCTGCCGCAGATGCCAATTAATTCGTCGTTGGCTTCGCTCCTCTCGCTTGGGGACGCACACAAGCAATTTCACATGCATGCATAGTAAACAATCAGTTAGATCCATGATTGATCACAACAAGACGAAATCAAATACACGTGCTCCAGATAGAGTTTCTTCTCTATGCATTCATCCATGCCGATGCTTTCTTCTGTTCGCGGTTAGACGTCCTGATGTGCTGCCGCAGGTAGTACCAGGAACCAAGCTCTTCCGGTGACGCCGAGTGCATGCTCCCGTTGATCCTCAGAGCAACATCGGGGCCGGCCATGTGCAGCCGCGTCATTGCCGCCGGAAGGCATCGCCGTAAGGAAGCCGGAGTCCTTGGAGGCCTCTTCTATCTTTTCTTTTCTTCCCTGTCACACCCTTTTTTTTTGAAACGATCCTGTCACACCCCTTTGCTAATGATTATTCAATACTAATTAGCATGTGTGTGAACTAACATGTGGTTGGATGGTTAGAAGGACTGTGGTATTCCCAGGCCATCAGGATTCAAGTCTTGATGCTCGCATTTATTACTAGATTTATTTTATTTATTTCTGAATTTATTTCAGGATTTTTGGTGATGCACATTTTGGGACGGAGGGAGTAATTAATTCTTTGCAATAAGAACGGTACTTTTTGCCATCTATAGGCAGGCACGCACGACGCGGTCGAAACGAGATTTATTTATTTCACCAACAATGCATGCATCCATACTAGTACATGGCATGTACACTCATAGTTAATAATAAGGTAGACTATTATCCGCACAAAAAGCTGCTCCTGCGTGGCTGCAGAGCATCGATACAGTTCTTCTTGCAGCAGCAGGTGGTCAGGAAGGGGAAGGGGGCACAGAAGCCCGAGTCGTACCCTTCCGCCTGGCACGGCTTGTTACAGGTGCCGTGCTTGGCGCACAGCCCCCCGCGCCACGTCTCGCTGATGTCTTCGCAGGTGTATACGGCTGCACCCCATGACCGGTTGCCACGATTAGCCAAGAATTACGGTCGACCGAGAGAAATAATGGAAAAAAGAAAGAAATTATCACGTACGAGGGTTCTTGACAACAGAGTCAGGGATATCCTGAGCGCAATTAGCCATGACGATGACCAGCAGATACACACCCAGCTTCACTAATAAGCTTTTCTTCATTGCCGACCACGCTCCTATGACCATGCCTATACTTTGTTTGGTTGCTTCTTCCCCCTTCCAATATCCGCATATATATAGCGAAGATGTGATTCATGTATTTTCTAGGGGTTCAGAGGTGCAATAATGCGTTGGATTTATGCCACCATAGCTCTCCTCGATTATATCTAATAATTTCCTTATGGCTACAACATTAGCTTTCTCAAATCACACCTAGTCATAGCCAAATTTATTTCACAATATATCTATGGCTTATGGAGTACATCATTTCTTTAGGATATATGTACATGTCCCATTTCTTGTTTCGTGCAGACTACAAAGACGTGTATGATGTTTGGCATGGTCAAACTATGTACGGTGTATCCCGAGCATTCATCTTATAGCTACGAGATATATGTTTGTGGGATAGTGTGGGTAGCATCTATCTGTCTGTCTATCTATCTGGTCTATCTATCTGTAAGTCTGTCTGTCTATCTAGTGTATCCTTTATCTATTCCATCTGTCTATCCATTTATTTATCATTATATACTAAAAGCAAACTATAGGGTCTCATAGAGATATCACATTAAGTCACACCACCCAAATTAACCTAATCGTTGAATCTTAAATTTGTGGCTAGCTAGACTTTCATGCAGAACTATTAGTCATCTAACCATGTAAATGTAATCACGTTCATGATTTATATTGATCTACTATATTTACTAAAAGCAAAATACAAAGTATCATTGAAGTACCAAGTTAAGCCACATCATCCAAATGAAGTTAATCATTGGATCTAAAATCTGTGGTTAGATTTCAATGCAAGTTTATTAGTCATCTAACCGTATCGGTGCAAACATGTTCACAATTTGTATTGAGAATGTTATATTCATATACGAACATGGTAGATAGGGTGTGGAAACGGATTACCCATAAGACATATCTATTGTATATAATATAAATCTAAATATATTGTAAAAGAAAAATACAGGGTTTGATAGAGGTACCACTTAAGCCACAACATTCAAATTATCTTAATCGTTGGATCTAAAAATACAAAAAGCGAATAAGGGTACCAAAGAGGTACCAGATTAAGCCACATCATCCAAATAATCTAATCATTGGATTCAAAATTTGTGCTTAGATTTTAACACAAGATTGGTAGTCAACTAACCGTGTCCATATATCAGTGTTCACAATTTATATTGAGAAGGATACATTTCATATACGAATGTGGCCGACCAGACATGGAACCTGATTACATTTTTGCGCCAAAGGATCCAGATTTATTATAAAAGTTCATAAGATACAAAGCACCCTAAACATAATCAAAATTTCATTGAGAACCCTACACCGCCAAATGACCACTACCTCTGCCAATATGAGCCACCGACGCACCGTTGTCGCCGCTCCACTATTGAAGCCGGCTTGACCTTATCAATGATAATCGGGAAGTCTTCGTGCGGGTGCCCCTAAGGATTAGCGCCCAATAGCCGTAGTCGTCGCCATTGACCCCTTGACATATCTTCCTAGAACAATAGTTGTGTTCTGAAAAAACGAGAGAGAAGGAAACTACATACCTTAGCTAGCTAGAACATAGTGTCGTCGATAAAGATGTGTCAGGATATGAACTGATCAATACATGTATGTAACCAAGTATGCTGATATACGCATATGTGTGGCCAAATATACAACTCTATTAAAGGGAACAATTTTGATAAAGCTCATCTAGATGTGCTCTAAGCATTTCACATCTAAGTCATATGTCATTGATTTTATACTACGATTCGTGCAACCATTTCTTTTATCTTTTTCCTTTTTCTTTTTAATTTGATTGAGTCACTTAGATGTGAAATAATTATGGCACATCTAGATGTGCCCTAGACACACCCCGGAACCCACATATCAAATTTATGTTTTAGACATAAGAATGTACTAGCCATGCCACCCATGGCGGCACACCGCCTTCTGAAACATTATGTGAGAAATCATGTTCGCGGTGATGTTAAAGTAAAGATCGATTGTGCAAGCTGGCCTTTTCTTTGTTTTTGTGAGGGGATTTTGTAAACTGATCTAATGGCCCATCTTTGTCTTCTTCCTTTGTTCACTTTTGTTTATCATTTTTTCTTCTATCTCCCTCGCTTATTTTTACCTCTCACCTTTAAAGTTTAAACTATCATCTCCTATACCATCCCCGTCTTCGTTGATGTCACCACCTCGGCACATCCTATTTGGCCGCTGCCTGCACTGGATCAAGCGTTCGTCCTAAGCTCCCTTGGCTCCGATGAACCGCTTAACCCCGGCGCATAATCACACCAACCTTGATCCTAACCGCTACAGTGTGGTTTCTCCCCCACACCAACGGTCGCTACGTGTCATGCATCAAGGGCTCCACCTTGTTGTTCACCACCGACCAGGAGGTCGAACTTGATTGCACTCTAAAAGGTAGGCTACCATGTTTTAACAAATGTGAAAGAGGTTGGGGTGATGTATAAACATGAAAAGCGATACCATGCTTTTGATCTATTCATCAAACATCATGTTAGTACAAAAACATAGGAAGTAATAGAAATTGCATCAAAGTCCATAGAGCATCTAGCAACGATTACAGTCGTTTTGGAGCAAGATGCAAGGCGCACCGTCATCGTCGCCCCCCACCTGCACTAGCGCCGGACAAACCTTGTTGCAGTAGGACCATATTCAAAATAAAAGAAAGGACATGCAGCTCCCTCGCATGGTTCAAATATAAAACAATTGTTTGCTCAAGACAAGATAGCCTACAAAACGTTGGTAGTGAAGGGGGTATTGACTAGTATGTAACACCCCCTGTATGGGCTATCGCCATGTGGTTTGTACCTGTGTGTGGGCTACAAGATGGGCCAAAGGTTATCTGTGTGTGAGCCAAGTAGGAGGAGTATACGTATCACGTTGTAACACCAAAGGAATTCATGTTGCAGATGAATGAACTCAAGATTTCTCACCTCCCGTTCTCTTGTTCCTCGGCCCCTTCTCTGATTCCTCACCCCAATTCTCCTCGATTTATCCCAAACTACCAAGGTACTCAGGTGATTTGTCCGATCTCGATCCATTCCACGACCGGGTCGTGACAATTTGGTAATCAGAGCCCCAAAATTTCCTCAAAACTTTGCTTTCGCGGTGTGTTCCTCAACTCTCTCGCCAGATTCGTAACATCCACTTCCCTGGGTGTGGTTTGCTTCCGTGAGTCGCACAAAATCCCTGGGTTTGGTTGGATTGGCTTGGAGTGGAGGGAGACATTCAAACCCTCAGCACATAGACAAGAAAACAATCACCAGCCACTTCCTGCCTATCAGGTGTCCGACGAAATGTCGAGCAAGCAAGAGGTGTTCACCAGAGGTGTTCTCCATGTCACTGTGCACCATGTGTATTACCCAATCAGCGAGGAGACGTTGCAGCAGGTGTTTACAGTATATGGCGTGGTGAAGATCTCCGTGTTCCAGAGAGCCCACCATGTGGAGGCGGTGGATCAACTTCGATCAAGAAGTGCGGCAGCGTGAGCTCTCGCCATGCATGGCCGATGCATCTACGAGCGTGCCTGCCTCCTCGACATCCAGGGCGTGTCGCCGGAGTACAAACTTCACTTGTGCTCGCTGCTCGAACAGAAGCAGACCGCAACCGTATCTGAGTACACGGTGGCGTTCTGGGAATGCGTACAACGCGTACTGGATATCAACCCCAACCTAAGCATCAAGTGCTTCATCCACCAGTACATCGAGGGGCTGCACAAGGATATTCAAGCAGTCGTGTGGTTGCAATCGCCGTCTAGCATCACCAGAGCATCGTGTCTTGCTCGCATAAGGGATGAAGAGATCATGCAGGATTAGGCGATATGCGCCGAGGAGTGTGGCGATGGCTACGACCATGGAGTACAGGACCACAACATCGATGCGAGCAAGCTTGCTGCTCCGGCACCGACCATGTGCTCGACAGAGTGCCTGAATTGCGACGAAACCGTCCATGTTGCTACACCTGCCGTGCTTGCCCTGCTGCCGTGTGCGGCGATGACCTTGACATTGACACCGTCCATGTCGCTGCACCTGTCGTGCTTGCCTCCCCTGCCGTGTGCGGCGAGGACCTCGACATCGACACCATCCATGTCGCTGCACCAACGCCCGCCATTTGCTCGATGGGTGATCTGGCCCGTGGTAGGGATGACTACGACCCCATGTCAGTGTCCATGGTCCTCTGGAGTATACCAGCCCCACCACAGAGAGTGATTCCTGACTTTAAGCTCATCGCGATGATACCCACCAGTTGTTTGTTCAAAAGCTCTGCTGATGCTGCCTACGTGTTGACAGTCGTGCTCATGTCGGATCTGATAATGGGTCAGAAGGCACAAGGACATGTGATCCGACCAGCACAGTGGCCTTCGTTCTTCAGCAAGCATACCAATACAGCTTCAGGTGAGACATACATGGCTATTTGGCATATGACTCATGAAGTTGACATTTTGTCCATTGGTGCAGAACATTTTTCGCTTCCTTTAATTAACTCATGGCGACAAGATTACTTAAAGCAGGATGATCTATTCCAGATGCTTAAGAAATTGTGCATGAATAATAAATATGTGCAGCTGTCCATTACAAATTTTGAAGTTTACAGTCAGTTTCGTGCTACCAGTGAGGTTTTCACTTCAATGCTTAATTGGGAAGCTGCACTTTTGTCCACGGACCTCCTATCGACAAGTACACTGAACTGATGACTATTGAATGGCATTTTTATCTTGTGCAACCGGTTCATCTTTATTGTCTTCTAGCTTTAGCTGAACCTTCTGATCGCGCCGAAGGATGTGAATCTATGCTCACTTGCGCTCAGTTCACCTTGAGAGGAGTTAAGGTCCTGAAATTATTGCCAAGTTGTTCTACAACTATTCTTCTTATGGTCTCTTCTATGGAGGATAATGCACAATGGAAGTTTAATTGGAGATCACCCTCTATGTTTGAAGAGTTCCTAGCGGAAGTTACAGTTTGGCAACATGGATATGGTGCAGTTAACTCCGCGTACCTGGTTCTCCTTGTTCGCTATGTGACACTTCAAGTTGAGGCCCTACTGGATGTTTCTCAACCCTGTGAACCCTTTGTTAACAAAAGAAGAGTAACATCACTATATACAGAAGGAAGAGCATTATTTATAGGAGTACTTCACCCCATTATTCCCTTTCACTTGCCATTGAAGATATGGGTTCTGGTGTTTCTAGTTACTAGCTTGTCTTGATGGAGCTCTTTGATAGGGGATTCTGCTGGAATTTAGTCTATTTGGGCAGCCCAATAACTATTTCAGAAATTCCCAATAAATCCTAGAGGCCCACTTAGCCCATTTGTGCAAGGAAAGGGATACTACTAAAAGTTTAATCCCACATTGCTAGTTTAGAGGGGGTTGGACCTCTTTATAAGGGAGGCTCCTTCCCCACTTGTATGAGCATGAGAACAAGAGGGACATCCACGCGCGCTCCTCCTCTGCCGCCCGCCTCGCCTCGACGCGCCACGGGTTCTGGGTTGCGGGAATGAGCCGAGCCGATGTCTAAATTTTGCTGTAGTGGACATTGAATATGAACGCTGCACCCTTCGGCTGTTGTCTGTTCGTTTCGTCTCCCTCGTTCCCTTCAGCTCCCGGCGCTGCCCTCTCGCCTCCTTCTCTTGCGCCTATAAAAGGGAGGTCACTCCTCTCAGCAAGACGCACCAAAACTACTCCTTCCCTCGCCATCGGTTCCATCTCTGAGTTGCTGCTGTCTTCCTCATCCCGGCTTGCGGCGTGCACCGCACGTTGGGACAGTAGGCCTCTGAGACCGACACCGACCCCAAGTCCAGCGCTTCTGCTGCTGTTGTGCCGTACGTGTTCTTATCCTTTCTGTTAGAAGTCCTGCTACAGTTCTTGGCTCTAGTTTCTGCCCTACGTATGTTAGGTTCTATGTCGTATAAGCAACTTCATCTAGTGTTTGTTCTAGATGTGTTTACCTCAAGTTCATATATGCAGACGATGTTTACCTTCTCTCTGTCAGATTGCATGACTTGCTTTATATTTGCTATTTTAGTCATGCTTTATCTAGTATTTCTGTTAATAAAATCATTCGATAAATTGCTCATATTTCCAACAATCCAAAAACCTTATTATAGGCAATTTACCTCGAATGGTTTTGCTGCTTCCATGAGACCTCCTATGTTTGAGGGTATCCACTATAAGAGGTGGCGCGTGAGAGCAGTCTTATGGTTTCAAACCATGAGTTGCTATGACGCCACTCTTGGTAGACCTGAAGGAGAACTTGATGCTCAAGAGGCACAAGCTTTTCAGAAAATGGATACTTTGTTTAAGGCTGCTCTCTTGAGTGTTCTTGGTGAGAACATAGTTGATGCTTATGCGTCAATTGATAATGAAAAAGATATGTGGGATGCACTCGAGGCCAAGTTTGGGGTCTCGGATGCTGGCACTGAGCTGTACATCATGAAGCAATTCTGTGACTACAGGATGACTGAAGAGTGCTCCGTGGTTGAGCAAGCTCATGAGATACAGTCATTTGCTAGAGAACTTGAGCACTTCAATTGTATACTACCGAACAAGTTTGCTGCCGGGGGTATCATCACTAAGCTTCCTCCTTCATGGAGGAACTTTGCTACCTTACTAAAGCATAAGAGACAGGAGTTTTCCGTCCCGGATCTCATTGGTACTCTTGATGTGGAAGAAAAGGCGAGAGCAAAGGACACACGTGCTCGAGGTATTGAGGGAGGATCTAGTGCCAATCTGGTACAGAAGAAAAACTTCCAGTCCCACAAGTTCAAGAACAAGGGCAATCTTGATGGTAAAGCAAATTTTGATGGGAAGAACAAGGCTGTACAACACACGAACTTCAAGAAGAAGAGTGACAAGAAGAAAGGTGCTTGTCATGTGTGTGAAGATCCTGATCATTGGGCTCCTAGTTGTCCTAATCGCTATGACAAGCGTCATCCTGGGAAAGGCTGCAAGACAGCTAATGTTGTCATCGGAGACATTGACATGAAGGATGCTGGGTATGGTATATTTCCCACTATTCTTTCAGTATGTCATTCTCCTGATTGGTTGATTGACACGGGTGCTAATGTGCATGTATGCGGTGATATTTCCATGTTTTCGTCTTATCAGACCGCAGGGACTTCAACCGTGCTGATGGGCAACGGTTCAAGTGCTTCTGTTCGTGGTGTTGGCACGGTCGATCTGAAGTTTACTTCGGGGAAGACCGTGCGGCTGAAGAACGTGCATTATGTCCCCTCCGTCAATAAAAATCTTGTTAGCGGATCTCTTCTGTGTAGAGATGGCTATAAGCTTGTCTTTGAGTCAGGAGGCTTGTTTCGTTTATCATTATCAGATGTTTGCAATAAAGTTGTTAATCATATTTGCAACAATAGTGAATCAAATGTGTGGTATTCACATCTTTGTCATGTTAACTTTGGTTGCATGTCGTGACTAGCGAAGTTGAACTTAATCCCTAGTTTCACCACTGTCAAGGGATCTAAGTGTCAAGTGTGTGTGCAAGCTAAGCAACCTCGTAAGTCTCACGTGACTGCGGAGAAGAGAAATCTTGCACCACTAGAACTTATACATTCAGATCTATGTGAAATGAATGGTGTTTTGACAAAAGGTGGAAAGAAATATTTCATGACGTTAATTGACGACTCCACTAGATACTGCTGTGTGTATCTTCTAAAATCTAAGGATGAGGCTTTGAATTTTTTCAAGATCTATAAAGCTGAAGTGGAAAATCAACTTGATCGAAAAATCAAGAGGCTTAGGTCCGACCGTGGTGGAGAGTATTTTTCCAATGAATTTGATGCTTTTTGTGCGGAACATGGTATAATCCATGAGACGACGCCTCCCTACTCACCTCAGTCAAATGGGGTGGCCGAAAGAAAGAACCGTACTCTAACTGATTTGGTTAACGCCATGTTAGACACATCGGGTCTCTCCAAGGCATGGTGGGGGAGGCGATATTGACAGCATGTCATGTCCTAAATCGAATCCCCACAAAGAACAAAGAGATAACTCCATTCGAGGAATGGGAAGAAAAGTTTAAAACTCTCTTATCTGCGAACATGGGGTTGTTTGGCGAAAGTCAATGTTCCAATTCCAAAGAAGCGGAAACTTGGACCAAAGATTGTGGATTGTGTTTTCCTGGGATATGCTTTTCATAGCATTGGCTATAGATTCTTGGTTGTAAAATCTGAGGTACCTGACATGCATGTCGGTACGATCATGGAGTCGAATGATGCGACTTTCTTTGAAGATATCTTTCCCATGAAGGATATGGCTACCTCATCTAATCAGGAGATGCCTAGTTCATTGAATCAGGAACCAGTTACAATTACCGAACCTGCCATTTTGATGGAACACTTTGAAAGTCATGTGGAGGAGAACAATGAAGTTCCTATTAGGAGCAAGAGATAGAGGACTGCAAAGTCCTTTGGTGATGATTTTCTTGGGTATCTCATAGATGACACTCCCAGTTCTATTTCAGAGGCCTATGCATCTGAAGATGCTGACTACTGGAAGGAAGCGGTCCGTAGCGAGATGGATTCCATCTTGGCGAATGAAACCTGGGAGATAACTGATCGTCCTTATGGATGCAAACCTATAGGATGCAAATGGGTATTCAAGAAGAAACTTAGGCCTGATGGTACTATTGAAAAGTACAAGGCTCGGCTCGTGGCTAAGTGTTATACCCAAAAGGAAGGTGAAGACTTCTTTGATACTTACTCACCTGTGGCTCGACTGACCACTATTCGAGTTCTACTTTCACTAGCTGCCTCACATGGTCTTCTCGTTCATCAAATGGATGTTAAGACTGCTTTCCTAAATGGAGAGTTGGATGAGGAAATTTATATGGAACAACCAGATGGGTTTGTAATATATGGTCAGGAAGGGAAAGTGTGCAAGTTGCTGAAGTCTTTGTATGGACTCAAGCAAGCACCCAAACAGTGGCATGAGAAGTTCGAAAGAACTTTAACAGCTGCAGGCTTTGTTGTGAACGAGGCTGACAAATGTGTGTACTATCACCATGGTGGGGGCGAGGGAGTTATGCTTTGCTTGTATGTTGATGACATACTAACACTAGTGCAGAACCGGCCTTTAGTGCCGGTTCGTAACGGCCTTTAGTGCCGGTTCACCAACCGGCACTAAAGAGTGGGGACTAAAGGCCCCCCCTTTAGTATCGGTTCGTCACGAACTGGCGCTAAAGTGCCACCACGTGGCACGAGCCAGGCCCGGGTGCGCGTAGGGCATTAGTACCGATTGGTAACACCAACCGATACTAAATATTTGGGGGGGGGGGGTTGATTTATTTTCCATTAAATTCTTTTTGTTTGCTGGTATTTCACGATACTACAAATTGTACACGTTATGCATATATATAAAGAGATTTTCTCGTACGTAGAACCGCATATATATATATATATATCATCGAATGTCTCACAAACCAACACCATTAATTATTCACACATACACATGTATATACATATACAATTTCTCCTACATATGTTGCCTTTGGTGCCTCCGGAGCACGATGACAAGTGGTTCATGGGGGCGGTAGCAGGTAATAGTATTCTCCTTTGGGATCTATGACCTGGTCGAGCAAAAATCTGGCTATTTCCTCTTGAAGTGCTAGTATGCGGTCCGATGGTAGGAGCTTATCCCGCACCGATCTGAACTGTTAAGAAGGAGATCAATATGCATGTGTGTTAGTTGTGTGACTAGATATCGATAATTGTGTGAATAGTGTTCTGACAAGAGTACTCAGTCCTGTCTATCAGATCTGCTCCTTTCGCGCGTCATCATGCGAATGTTCTCACAGATGTAGAGTGCACACAGATTATTCCCCGGCGCCTGCTTCAGGGCCTTTACGAGAATGGAATTGAATCAGATAATGATTAATCAAGCATGATAACTAATTAATGATATTGAAACAAGAATTAAAGAGATGGTAGCTAGCTAGTACTACTTAATTACTTACCTTGGGTCGATGCCAAAACAACTTTTTTGCCCACTTGCCTGGAGTCACCTTAATGAACTTTGCCCATGCCCTGCCCGCCGGCAAAGAAAATTAATAAATGGGTTATTAAATAGTTCATATCAGGAAATGACGAACTAATAATTAATAGGCCGAGATATAGTTAATAATGATTGAAATTACCTGTTGACTATCCCTTCACGATGGTGTAGTCTTTATCTTCTTTAGTTAGTGAGTCCAGTAATTCAACTTTTCCTTCCTCAACTTTAATGTCTAACAAGACCCAGCGCCAACTGCATACGCACACGTTTGCATGTCTTAATTATTAACATCTAGCTAGCTAGTAATTAAAAAAACAGAATTTGTAGTACAAGACAGTGTGACTCACGGGAAGTTGTAAGGAAGTAGTATATCTTCATTGCTATTGAGGCGCTTCAAGAACTCTAGCATGCTTTCCTCTACAGCATCTTGACAATATTCAATCTGCCATATGTCCTCATTAATGGTATTTGGGTCAATGAACCCAACGCCATAGCGTCCAGCTTTTTTCATTTCATACATCTTCATCCTGCATATAATACCACAGAAAAAGAATATAGTAAGGATAATTACATGTAATGATTGCTCAAAATTATCACTACATAACTAGCTTGAGACTTAAATTACAGAAAGAAATCACTTACAGACAATAGCAACTGACGATAGACTTGTCGAGTGCGTCTTGATTGTATAACTGAAATAGTTCTGGATACTCAATGGCCAGAGCTTTCTCATGGTAATAATGCTCATGCTTGACATTGACCATGAGGGACTCTCGATTGGAAATCTTGGTAATGTTCATGTACCATTGATGCAATTGATACATTCTCGTTGGGAGGTCCTTGACCTTGTCTGGACGGACCAAAGGTTGGCCCCGGACATATTTCCATGCTATTTCCGATTCTCTAAGCGTAGGCATGGGCTCGATTTCGAGGAGTTGTCCAACAGAGATATTGAGCATTTGAGCCTGCATTATATGATCCTCCGTTATTACCACATCGCCATGCTGGGGAACGTTAACAGTTTTCCCACAATAATATTTGGCACGCGTACTACTCCTCTCATGTGTTGTTGGCACAACAAGCGGGGGAATCGCTTGCACCGCTTGTTCTCCCAACTGGGGAACGGTTTTCCTACTTTTTTTGCCAGCTGCTTGTTGGCTCGAGCTCGAGCTCGCTTCCTTCTTTAGCCGTTCTCGGTGTCGTTTCCTGATTTGGCGCTCATAGTCCGAGTCAACAGGCTTGGGAGCTGGTTCTCTAGCCATACGAATGAAGTGGTCAATTACTTTCTCAGGCACTTTCTCCTTTGGCGGCGGTGCCGGTTTCGGTCCAAAATGGGCGTCCACTTGGGCTTGCACTATGGCTGAGTTTTGCTCCTTAGTCATGTCGTAAGACCTGTGAGGAATAGGAGCGAGGCTTGGACCATATTTATATCGCTTGTCTCAGCCTGTACTTCCTGAACTACCTCGACTCGTACCGCTACGCACCAAAGCTGCGGCATGTCTCTTCTGCGATTGCTGAGACGGCAGAGACGGCTGACATGGAGTTAGACCAGGAGAAGTGGCCTGACGATGTGCCGGACTTGAAGCAAGAGGTGTGGCCTGACACGATGCCGGACTTGAAACCGGAGAAGTGGCATGACGCTGTGCCGGACTTGAAACCGAAGGAGTCAGCTCACGCGTTCGGGGACTTGGAGGAGGTGGCGGACTTCGAGGAGGAGTCGTCTCACGCGTTCGTGGACTTGGAGGAGCGGGAGTCTGCTGACTTGGTGGCGGACTTCGAGGAGGAGTCGGCAGACGATGCGGTGTCGGTGGACTTCGAAAGATGATGCAATCCTTTCTTCATAGGATGATATGATGTATGGCCTTTCCCAGTGTGCGCTCGTCTTCACCTCCAGGAATGTCAAGCGTTAGCCCCGAATATGGGTCCACCACTTCATCAACCATGACACAAGCATAGCCCTCTATAATCGGGATGCAATGGTAGGTTGCTTCGGGGGTAACTGGAAAAGCAACACCGTCCGCCACCTTCATGGATATGTTCTTCATTTTGGAGTGTAGCTCATAGTTAGTGTTCTCTATGATGTCATCCACAGGGTATGTATCCAGCAGTGTGTTGCCCGGGGCAGAACCAATGCTGCTTCTCGGCATGGATGGGACAGTGCTATCCAATGCTGGACGATCATTCGCTTGCCGCTGCCGCTGCTGAGACCCCCTTTCCTCGCTAAGTGAGTCGATCTGCTGCTGCTGCTGCTGGAATTTGAGTTCCAGGTCCGCGTGCCTTGCTTCTAGGCCTTGAAGGCGTTCTGCGTCCTGCTTCCTCTGCTCCTCCTCCAACTCCCTCTTCTTCTCCTCCTCCATCTTCTTTCTTGCACAGGACCTGTAGTCGTCATTCCAGTCCGAAATGCCCTCATACCAAGGAATAACGCCCATGCCTCGTGTTCTTCCCGGGTGTTCAGGATTTCCCAGGGCGCGCGTAAGCTCGTTGTTCTCTCTGTTGGGCATGAACACCCCCGCTCGAGCTTCTTCTATTGCGTCAAGTATCTTTTGTTCGGCTTCTTTTAGACTTGCCTTTTTCGAAACCAGGCCTGTATTCGGGTCCAACGCCCCCCATGCGCATAGAACCAAGTTCTGCACCTGGGGGCCAGCTCCTAGTAATCGGAGTGACCCCTGCACCCTCCATCTCTTGCTCAGACTTATCCCACTTAGCAATTCCACCGCGTAGCCACCTGGACCCAGCCTATGGAACTATGTCTTTCTTGCGGCATTTGCCTTGTTTTTCATCGACCGTTCCTTAGATAATTCTGAATCCTTGAAGGTCACAAAATCGTCCCAGTGTTCTCTTTGCTTCTCCAGTGTTCCCTTGAAATCTGGAGTCTTCCTTTCATTAGCGAGGTAGTTGGCCCATACAGTTTTCTTGTGGGTGTTGAATGCAATTGCCATCTTGTTAAGAGTAGCGGCCTTGACTTTCTCCACATCTGCTTTAGTGAAATGATCTGGTAGGATGAAGTGTTCCATCAGAGATTTCACCAGGTCTTTTTTGGCTCTGTCGTCGACCCAAGTAACACCTGGACGTTTAGTCTTTGGCTCTTTCCATTCTTGAATGGAGATCGGGAGTTTGTCCTTCACAAGAACTCCGCACTGACGAGTCCACTTGTCCGCAACGTTCTTAGGCGTGAGGGATTCGCCACTAAGTTTGGTGGATTTGATGTGGTACTTTACACCATCCTTCAACAATCTGCCTGGGCCTCGCTTTGTCTTGCTGTCTGTAGAAGCAGATTTGCTCGATCCGGAGGGCTGAAAGAAGAAAGATCGATTCGTTAATATATCTTCAATAAAAAAACATGTGATGATCACCAGGATGCATGCTTATATAAATATACCTCGCCGGTAGTCTTTGTTATTTGAAGATCAGCATTGTCTGTGTCATCACAAACATTGTCAGTGTCATCATAATCATAGTTCATGACTTCATCAGCTCGGTCGTCGAGATCGAATATCTTTTCATCACCCTCTCCGGTATTGTTCAGATATTGGGAGCCGTCGTCTTCATTCAGATCATCTAGCCTGTGAGGGCTGCGTATGATGTCGGACAATTCCACTTCTCTCTCTCTGCCGGTATTGTTCTCCATAGCTTTTACTTTACTAATTAATATAGAAGAAATATAAAACAATTTAGTATTCAAATTACAATGCCTGGATGCAATTAATCAATAAGGAAAAACTGAATCTCGAATACATCATCTCGAATATATAATCTCGAATACATCATTGTCTTAATATATATAATCTCGAATACATCGTCTCGAATATTATATATCGAATACATCACTGGCTAGAGGTACCTAATAAAGATCGAGTACTACAGAAGAATCTAAGGTGCCACTCGCAGTTCCTGGGGCGCGGGCGGTGCACACCCAAAGAGAAGGAACCATCACAGGATCATATCTCCGGTCATCTGCCCAAAGAACCCGCCAAGTAGTGGAGAACCTGACGTCGTCCATAGCAGCATGTAGCGATGGACATGCTCATCTTCCTCCCTGACACGGCGACGCACCACCTCCGGCGGGGCCGGCTACCTCTGCACCGAATGTGGCCCACGCGAACACCACCAAAGAAGATCAGGGTCGACGACGGGACCCGAGGTCGGGTTCCTCACCAAGCGGCGCGCCCCTCCAGGTAGCACCTCCCAGTGCCAGTCCGGCGGAGCCCAGTCCCGGACATGGGTCCTCTGAAGCAGGACGTCGTCGCGAACGGGTCGACGGCGAGGATGCGGGCCGGGCATATCATCGAGAACAAATACTATATGCCTGCAAAAAGTAACATTTTTTAAATGATTGGATTGTGATAACTAAAATTCTATATATATGCAAATTCTAACAATTTGACATTAATCTAATTCATCTAACTAAAACTAATTCTAAAATTTCCTGATTATATAACTAACACTTCTATAACAATTCTAATATTTATATAACTAAAAAACAGAAAAATTGCTAACATTTCTATAAATATTTCTATAACTAAAAAACAGAAAACATTTATAACATTTCTATATAACTAACATTTCTAATATTTATATAACTAAAAAACAGAATAATTTCTAACATTTCTATAACTAAAAAACAGAAGAAAAAAATTATAACAAACAAACTAATGTGTGTGTGTGTGTAGTGTGTGTGTGTGTAGTGTGTGTGTGTGTGTAGTGTGTGTGTGTGTG
>NC_041385.1:764784199-764796184 GCF_002162155.2 Triticum dicoccoides
GACCAGGGGCGGGGACGGCCGGGGTCGGCGACGAGGGGCGGGGGTGGCGACGTCAACGGGGACGGCGTCGATCGGGGCAGGGCGGCGCGACGGAGGGAGGAAACAGAGGGAAGAGAAAGAGGGAAACTGAATTTTTTTCAACTGTTGTATATATATGATGGACCTTTAGTACCGGTTGAAGCCACCAACCGGTACTAAAGGTCTGTTTTGGCCAGGCCAAGCGGCAGGAAGCGCACCCCCTTTAGTACCGGGTGGTGGCTCCAACCAGTACTAAAGGCCCCCCCTTAGTACCAGTTGGAGCCACCACCCGGTACTAAAGGGGGTGCGCTGGCTCCAGGCGGTGCGCAAGTTTAGTCCCACCTCGCTAGCCGAGGGGCTACCGCACTGGTTTATAAGCTCCAGTGCGGTAGCTCTCTCGAGCTCCTCTCCTAATCAGGCCTACTGGGCCTACCTGTTCTCTTCTGTCCTGTGGGCCTACTGGGCCTTTGCGGGCCTGCATCCTGGCCCAACTAAAGGTTGTGTTCATAGTCGTATGCAGGCCGCTTTGGCCCAGTAGGCGGGGTTTTTTATTTTCTTAATTTTTTCGCTTTATTTATTTTTGTTTTATTTATTTTTGAGTTGTTTTTTGCTGTATTTAGAGTTTCTTTGTGAATATTTTTGCTTTAGGTACAAAAAATTACAAACTTTCTGTTAGTGCCGGTAGCTTTCAATGAATAGTTTAAATTTTGAATTATTTGAAATTTGTGTGAATCACTAGTTTGTGAATAACTTAACTTTGAAAAAAGTTTTTTCAGTGATTCTTTTTTCTTATGTTTAATATTAGTGTGTTTTATCATTATATTCAATTTGGTAATGCTTAGGTTATTTAAAAATGAAATGCCTTTGTAAAAGTTCAGTTTTCGTTGGAAACCCTGATACTTCGAAAGAGATTGTCCATTTTGTACACGAAGTGTATTCAGTTTTTGCCGTAACCCTCTCTACTTTTTTGCACATGCTATTTGTATGAAATTATGATACCATGCCAACTTTCAACCTTTTCTGAGTTCATTTGAAATGCTTTTCAATTTTAGGGTCATTTAGCTGGAAAAAATCACTAAATGCATGAAAAGAATTTGTTTGCACATAAAATTTCTTCGTGTTTCAAATGCCAACACACATAATTAACTACCCTAACTATTACAGACATTCCCTCCTGGGTGTGAAACACAGAAGAAAGTGATGATAGTGAAGCCGATCACATCCCAGATCTTTGGGTGTGAAACTTTTTCTTTGCGTGTGTCCCTTTGCGCCGTAGCCATGGAAAATCTTCATCATTTAACTGGATGCTCGGGTCAATATTCACTATGAATGGAGCAATTTCATCAAACTTTTCATAATCTTCTGACATGTCTGTCTTGTCATCCACTCCCATGATGTTTCTTTTTCCTGAAAGAACTATGTGGCGCTTTGGCTCGTCGTATGATCCATTCGCTTCCTTATCTTTTCTTTTTCTTGGCCTTGTAGACATGTCTTTCACATAAAAAACCTGCGCCACATCATTGGGTAGGACGAATGGTTCGTCTGTATACGCAAGATTGTTGAGATCCACTGTTGTCATTCCGTACTGCGGGTCTTCCGTTACCCCGCCTCGTGTCATATTGACCCATTTGCACTGAAACAAAGGGACCTTCAAATCACCTGATCCATAGTTAAGTTCCCATATGTCCTCTATGTAACCATAATATGTTTCCTTTCCCGTGTTGGTTGTTGCATCAAAGCGGACACCACTGTTTTGGTTGGTGCTCTTCTTATCTTGGGCGATCGTGTAAAATGTATTCCCATTTATCTGGTACCCTTTGAAAGTCATTATATTCGAAGATGGTAACTGGGACAGCGAGTACAGGTCATTTTGAATATTGCCATCATTCAGGGCACGTTTCTGCAACCAACCGGCGAAAGTCCTCGTTTGTTCACGTGTAATCCAGTCGTCAGACTTCTCCGGGTGTTTAGACTGTAGAAAATTCTTGTGTTCCTCCATATACGGAGCCACCAAGGCGGAATTCTGTAGAACTGTGTAGTGTGCTTCAGTGAGAGAATGCCCGTCCATACATATTATTTGATGCCCTCCTAGCGTGCCTTTTCCTTCCAGTCTGCCCTTATGCCGCGATTCAGGAACACCAATCGGCTTAAGGTCAGGAATAAAGTCAATACAAAACTCAATGACCTCCTCATTTTCATGGCCCTTCGAGATGCTTCCTTCTGGCCTAGCACGGTTATGAACATATTTCTTCAAGACTCCCATGAACCTTTCAAAGGGGAACATATTGTGTAGAAATACAGGACCCAAAACGTTAATCTCTTCGCAAAGGTGAACTAGGACGTGCGTCATGATGTTGAAGAAGGATGGTGGGAACACCAACTCGAAACTGACAAGACATTGCACCAAATCCTTCTGTAACCTTGGTATGATTTCTGGATCGATTACCTTCTGAGAGATTGCATTTAGGAATGCACATAGCTTCACAATGGCTAATCGAACGTTTTCTGTAGAAACCCCCTCAATGCAACCGGAAGGAGTTGCGTCATAATCACGTGGCAGTCATGAGACTTTAGGTTCTGGAACTTTTTCTCTGCCATATTTATTATTCCCTTTATATTTGACAAGAAGCTAGACGGTACCTTCATGCTGAGCAGGCATTCGAAGAAGATTTCCTTCTCTTCTTTGGTAAGAGCGTAGCTGGCCTGACCCTGATGTATGCTGTCTTTTCCGTGCATACATTGCTGGTCCTCCCATGCCTCTGGTGTATCTTTTGTCTTCCCATACACGCCCAAAAAGCCAAGCAGGGTCACGCAAAGATTCTTCGTCACGTGCATCACGTCGATTGCGGAGCGGACCTCTAGGTCTTTCCAATATGGTAGGTCCCAAAATATAGATTTCTTCTTCCACATGGGTGCGCGTCCATCAGCGTCCTTCAGAACAGGTTGTCTGCCAGGACCCTTTCCAAAGATTACCTTCAAATTCTTGACCATATCATGTACATCAGCACCAGTACGGTGGCGAGGCTTCGTCCGGTGATCTGCCTCACCTTTGAAATGCTTGCCTTTCTTTCTTACGGGATGCCTTGTCGGAAGAAATCGACGATGTCCCAGGTACACATTCTTCCTACAACTATCCAAATATATACTGTCGGTATCATCCAAACAGTGCGTGCATCCGCGGTATCCCTTGTTTGTCTGTCCCGAAAGGTTACTGAGAGCAGGCCAATCATTGATGTTCACGAACAGCAACGCCTTTAGGTCAAATTCTTCCTGTCCGTGCTCATCCCATGCACGTACACCTGTTCTATTCCATAGCTGTAATAGTTCTTCAACTAATGGCCTTAGGTACACATCAATGTCGTTGCCGGGTTGCTTAGGGCCTTGGATGGGCACTGGCATCATAATGAACTTCCGTTTCATGCACAACCAAGGAGGAAGGTTATACAAACATAGAGTCATAGGCCACGTGCTATGGTTGCTGCTCTACTCCCCAAAAGGATTAATGCCATCTGCGCTTAGACCAAACCATACATTCCTTGGGTCACCTGCAAACTCCTCCCAGTACTTTCTCTCGATTTTTCTCCACTGCGAACCGTCAGCGGGTACTCTCAACTTTCTGTCTTTCTTACGGTCTTCTGCATGCCACCGCATCGCCTTCGCATGCTCTTTATTTTGAAACAAACGTTTCAACCGTGGTATTATAGGAGCATACCACATCACCTTGGCAGGAATCTTCTTCCTGGGGTGCTCGCCCTCGACATCACCAGGGTCATCGCGACTGATCTTATAACGCAATGCACCGCATACCGGGCAAGCGTTCAAATACTCGTACTCACCGCGGTAGAGGATGCAGTCATTAGGGCATGCATGTATCTTTTGCACCTCTAACCCTAGAGGGCAAACAGCCTTCTTTGCTTCATACGTACTCTCGGGCAATTCGTTGTCCTTTGGAAGCATATTCTTTATCATTACCAGCAACTTTCCAAATCCCTTGTCAGATACACCATTCTCTGCCTTCCATTGCAGCAATTCAAGTGTGGTGCCCAACTTTTTTTTGTCAGCTTCGCAATTCGGGTACAACAATTTCTTGTGATCCTCTAACATACGCTGCAACTTCGTCCTCTCTAGATCACTTGCACAGTTTCTCTTTGCAACGGCAATGACCCGACCTAGATCATCAGCGGGCTCATCTGATGCCTCTTCTTCAGCTTCTTCCCGCATTGCCGGCTCAGCTTCTTCCCCCATTGTTGTATCATCGTATTCAGGGAACCCATGGCCAGGATAGCCGTCGTCGTCCTCTTCTTCTTCATTATCTTCCATCATAACCCCTATTTCTCCGTGCTTGGTCCAAACATTATAGTGGGGCATGAAACCGGACTTAAATAGGTGGACGTGAATGGTTTTTGACGTAGAGTAACTGTGACCATTCTTACAGACAGCACATGGACAAGGCATAAAACCATCCGTCCGCTTGTTTGCCTCAGCAGCCCGCAGAAAAGTATGCACGCCATTAATGAACTCGGGAGAGCATCGGTCATCATACATCCATTGTCGGCTCATCTTCATTACACAACACCGAATAGACCAAATTAATACAAGTTCATACATAAAGTTCATACATAAAGTTCATATACAACACTTAATTAAATGCAACATACAAATAACTCTCTAGCTAAAGAATTTAAATGCAACAAAAAATGCGATGAAGACCGCAACTAAGGTAACAATTGATCCAACATCATAATGATACCAAGCCACACTATCAATGGCATATTTTCTAATCTTTCTAATCTTCAACCTCATTTTCTCCATCTTGATCTTGTGATCATCGATGACATCGGCAACATGCAAATCCAATTCCATCCTCTCCCTCTCAATTCTTTTCAATTTTTCTTTCAAATACTCATTTTCTCTTTCAACTAAATTAACCTCTCGACAATATGGTCGTTGGAATTTACGGTTCACATACCTCCTAGATAAAAATATCTATGTCAACTTGATGGGCATAATTTGTCATAAACACGAAATGCAACAACTAGTTTTAAAAGAGAATATAGCACATCTGAATCATAACAAGGACGAGGGCCGACGGGGACGGATATCAAAACCATGGCACTATGTATATCAAACAACATACGGGTAAGATAATTATACGAGTAACTGTATATCTAAATCACACAAACATCAATTTGGTATTGTAAAACATTAAACAAGAGCCTCACCACAAGGTGGTGCCGGCGATGGGACGGTGCGGGCGATCGACGGTGGTTACGACGGAGATTTAGAAGGCACTAAGTAAACCACACCTACATATGCAAACTAAGTGTTATTTTTGACCTCAAATTGCATATAAATCAAATACTAGCAAATACAATTCCTCCCAAATTAATCACTATACAAAGCATTGCAAGAGCTAATCTAGCAATGAGAGTTGAAAGGACAAAGTTGCTAACCTTCGTGATCATTTGAATGGATGAGGGCCTTCAAATCTTGACAAATTTTGGGCAAAATTTGTGAGGAGCTCGAGGAAGAGAGGGGAAGAACAGAGGAAGTGAGGGGAAAGGGGAAGAACAGAGTGGCTCGGGTGGACGAAGGGTTTATGTACGTAGACCTTTAGTACCGGTTCGTGTCACGAACCGGTACTAAAGGTGCTGGAGGGGCCCCAGACTGACAACACTCTGCCACCTCTCTCTTTAGTACCGGTTCGTGGCACGAACTAGTGCTAAAGGTTCTCCACGAACCGGTACTAATGAGAACGGCCGGCTAGCCGTTGGAACCGGCACTAATGGACACATTAGTGCCGGCTCAAAATCAAATCGGCACTAATGTGTCTCATATTAGGTCCTTTTTCTACTAGTGTAATTTTCGGAACAAATCTGAATGTTATTAAGGAGGTCAAGGATTTCCTATCTCGCTGTTTTGAGATGAAGGATTTAGGAGTGGCTGTTTACATTCTGAACATCAAGTTGTTGAGACATGATGATGGTGGGATTACATTGCTTCAATCTCACTATGTGGAAAAGATCTTGAGTCGCTTTGGCTACAGTGACTGCAAGCCATCTCCAACACCATATGATGCTAGTGTGTTGCTTCGAAAGAATCGGAGAATTGCTAGAAACCAATTGAAATATTCACAGATCATTGGCTCGCTTATGTACTTAGCCAGTGCTACAAGACCTGACATCTCTTTTGCTGTTAGCAAACTGAGCCGGATTGTCTCAAAACCAGGAGATGTGCATTAGAAAGCTCTAGAGAGAGTTTTGCGTTATTTAAAAGGCACTGCAAATTATGGAATTCACTACACCGGGCACCCAAAGGTGCTTGAAGGGTATAGTGACTCAAACTGGATCTCAGATGCTGATGAGATAAAGGCCACGAGCAGATATGTATTCACTCATGGAGGTGGCGCTGTTTCTTGGAAGTCTTGCAAGCAGACCATCTTAACGAGGTCAACAATGGAAGCAGAACTCACAGCACTAGATACAGCTACGGTCGAAGCAGATTGGATTCGTCGGCTCTTGAATGACTTGCCGGTAGTTGAGAAACCTCTACCAGGTATCCTTATGAATTGTGACAATCAAACTGTGATCACTAAAGTGAGCAGCTCAAAGGATAACATGAAGTCATCAAGACACATTCAGAGAAGGTCAAAATCTGTCAAAAAATGAAAAACTCCGGAGTTATTGCATTGGATTATATCCAAACGTCTAAAAAACTGGCAGATCCTTTTACTAAGGGTCTATCACGTAATGTGATAGATAATGCATCGAGGGAGATGGGTATGAGACCCATAATATGAGTTGTTCACAGTGGTAACCTATTCTTTGTGATCGGAGATCCCGTGAATTAGTTGTAGAAGACAAGCTGTTGGTCAACTGGGAGGAGAGTATCCTTACTGCTAAAAATACCACTCCATGAAGATGCAATACTCTCCTAATCTGCATGGCATGTTGATGTATATCTTAATGTGTTCTAAGTGGCTCATTTAAGTAGAGATGTTATCCTGCAGAACATCTTTTGAAGAACACACCTATATGAGTCTAATTGTCAAACGTCGCAATCTATGAGAGTAGGGTTCTCTCTAGTAAACTCATGAAAGGTCACGGAGTATGACGCATAAGCTCCACCCGCGGGGAAGACCCACGGTAGCCACGTATCGGTCAAGGCTTTATGTGAAGCTAGATTCGTAGAAAACTTGCAGTTCAAGGCCCAGTCCACTGTTCAAGTTGCTTACTAGTGTAGCATAGTGTAGCATAGAGTCTCTACTGCAGTACCGGTATATAAAGCAGTGTTTTGGAACCAAAGGCAAATTTCTGTGTGCCTCTGGGATCTGGTGGGGGGTTGCTGGAATTTAGTCTATTTGGGCAGCCCAATAACTATTTCAGAAATTCCTAATAAATCCTAGAGGCCCACTTAGCCCATTTGTGCAAGGCAAGGGATATTACTAAAAGTTTAGTCCCACATTGCTAGTTTAGAGGGGGTTGGACCTTTTTATAAGGGAGGCTCCTTCCCCACTTGTATGAGCATGAGAACAAGAGGGACATCCACGCGCGCTCCTCCTCCGCCGCCCGCCTCGCCACGCCTCGCCTCGCCTCGTCGCGCCGCGAGTTGCGGGAATGAGCCAAGCCGATGTCTAAATTTTTGCCACGCACTACGGGTATACGAAATGTCACTCGGGAGCTGAAAAGTTTTTGCTGTAGTGGACATTGAATATGAACGATGCACCCTTCGGCTGTTGTCTGTTCATTTCGTCTCCCTCGTTCCCTTCAGCTCCCAGCGCTGCCCTCTCGCCTCCTTCTCTTGCGCCTATAAAAGGGAGGTCACTCCTCTCAGCAAGACATACCAGAACTACTCCTTCCCTCGCCATCGGTTCCATCTCTGAGCTGCTGCTGTCTTCCTCATCCCGGCTTGCAGTGTGCACCGCACGTCGGGACAGTAAGCCTCCGAGACCACACCTTTTGAGTCCTGTATGGGAGAAGGGTGATAAGGTTTTTGGGGAGCGCTCAGCGCGACTACTGGCTGCTTCATCATGGACGATCCGGTCGCCGACGACTACTTCCCCGACGACGACTTCTTCCCCGACATCCACGACCTCCTCGACGACATGGCAGGCGAGGACACCGACTCCAAGTCCAGCGCTTCTGCTGCTGTTGTGTCGTACGTGTTCTTATCCTTTCTGTTAGAAGTCCTGCTACAGTTCTTGGCTCTAGTTTCTGCCCTACGTATGTTAGGTTCTATGTCCTATAAGCAACTTCATCTAGTGTCTGTTCTAGATATGTTTACCTCAAGTTCATATATGCAGACGATGTTTACCTTCTCTCTGTCAGATTGCATGACTTGCTTTATATTTGCTATTTTAGTCATGCTTTATCTAGTATTTATGTTAATAAAATCATTCGATAAATTGCTCATATTTCCAATAGATTCAAGTTCCATCTTCGCAATTCAAAATGTGGAACATCAGGTGCTTCCTATGGTAACAAGTTTAGCTACCAGACTATGGGACCCAGGAATCTTTGATGTTCAGTGCCTCGGCGCTATTAAGTTTCTTTCAACCACATGGGTCTCATTCTTATTTGTTCCTGATGTGAAATATTATCTTGCTCATGGACTTGAGCTTTCAGCTGCAACACAACAGGATCCTGGAATTCGACACTTTATTCTTCTACCTTGCTGCTTCTTGGGGAAACCGGGTCTGTGCGCTGGTACAGTGGTGCACCTGGGCAATACAAACTTTGTTGTGACTATATTTGAATATCTACAGGAGTGGGATAAGGGAAATTCCATTTTGATTCAAGTGACTGCAGTGATCGGCACTTTTAGTGCTCTAACTTGCACGTACAAAAGGACAAATTTTTTGAAAGGCAATGGGACCCTGGGATTTTGCAGTTTATCCTTGGAACTTGGGTATCATCTAGTGGCAACATCTTGCATACACGCATTTTCAACTTATCTTCAATTTATGTTGGCTGGAACGTGATATGCAACTTGGTTATTTGGGATACATGGTTGTGATACTACCATCGGCTCTATTCCGGTTTCCAAAGTGGCCTCTCTCTAAAATGCAGCAAGCTGAGAACTACATGATGCTTCCTCCAGAAAATATTGCTTGAGCCATGTTCGAACTAAACTTTTGGATCATAACACTTGAGTTCTCTCGAGATCGTTCAGCTAGCCACTTGCCCCTTCAGTTCCTTGTATTTCTTCGCACCAGCAGAACTGAGATATATTTTTCTGGGACCCAATGCTCACTTTCACTAGTAGAAAACAGGGCCTTGGTTACAGCGCAATATACACATTAGTCCCGGTTGCATTACAAACCGGGACTAATGTGAACATTAGTCCCGATTCGAGTGGCTAAAGGCATTAGTCCCGGTTCAAATGGGCCCTTTTGTCCCGGTTTGAGACACGAATCGGGACTAAAGGGTGCGATGCCCTTTAGTCGGGACTAAAGGGTCCATTTCCCAAACTCTACCCCCCCCCCATGTATCACCATTTCAGTTTTGAAGAAAACAAAAAAAAAGATAAAAACTTCAAAAAATAAATCCTTCGAGATGTCTACTAGTTAGGAAAATTAAAAAACCTAAATTTGGACATATTTTGCAAAAAAGTGTTATGAAAAAGTAAAATGGCTATAACTTTTGCATACGATGTCGAAAAAAACATATAATATATCAAAATGTTCAGCACGAAAATCCGCATCCGAATTTGACGGCCATAGGCCGTTTTGCAAATTTTTAGAATCCTCAAATTCTAAAAGGAAAAAAAGTTATGCTCAAATTTTAGTTTTTTGAATTTTGGTTAAATCTGGTCAAACTGTGACCAAACTACTTATTCAAAAATTATTAGTGTTACTAAATAATTATTCAAGAATATTAGTGTTACTAAATAATTATTTCAGTTTTTTGAATTTTTGTCAAATCTGGTCAAACTGTGGTCAAACTATGGTCAAACTACTTACTCAATAAAATATTAGTGCTACTAAATAATTATTGTTTTTTAGAATAATAGTTTCAAACTCAAACAGTGAAACATGTGACTTCATGCTCAACCTAAACTCCCGAGCGTTAATAGGATGGACATCTTACTATTGTCAGAAAAACAACAAGTGCAGACTTGGAAACTAGGAGAAATAGAAGTCGGATGTTAAGCGTGCTTAGGCTGCAGTAGTGACAGGATGGGGTGATTAGAGATTAAATTGTAAAATAATTCAAATTTTTTAAAATCGGTAAAATATTCAAAAAATATTCGTAACACCAACCGAGACTAAAGGTGGAGTTCCAAACAGCGGCTATGCGAAGGGCCTTTAGTCGCGGTTTATAACAGAACCGGGACTAAAGGGGGGGGGCTTTAGTACCGACCCTCTAGTCCTGGTTCCAGAACCGGGACTAAAGGCCCTCTAGAACCGAGACTAAAGGTCTGTTTTCTACTAGTGTTTTTCTGTGGTGGTTTTCATCTGATCGGAGAGCAATTCATGAGTGGACGCCACAGATCACAATATATACACATGTGCAGATGTTCTTAGGAGGGCTCAATTTTTAAATGAATCGACCTCAAGGCACCATAGAAACTGCAGCCATGTTGTGGCACCATTCTACTAACCAGCTGCTTGTTTGTATCATTCGCATTGGGGAGTCCGTGAAGGGAGAGACCAAAACTTGCACTCGCCTGCTTGCTGTCAAGGAAGGGACCTCAAGTTGGTTTAGATTTATCTTGTGTGTGAACAACATGCCCCGATTTCCAACTGCAGCTCCATTTGAAACTGAATTAGTGCCATCTCCCAATGAGCTGATCAGGTGCACGCACATGCTACTGCTATATGACCGAGGAGGACTAGCTCTTCACTTAGATGAGATTGGAGGTATTCAGAATTCAAGCTTGATCATCATCGGCTTGGGGGCAAGCCGATTTTCAAGGGAGGGAGAGTGTAACACCCCCTGTATGGGCTGTTGCTATGTGGTTTTGATATGGCCTTGACTAACACTGGTGTTCTTGATGTTCAGACATTGTCGTGTGTCAAAGGACTCCAGGTCAAAGATATTGACATGCCAAAATATACATGCCAAGTACCACGGTACCTTCGCCTAAGCTATGATGATGAGGAACATCTTATTAGTGAAACTTGTGTGTATGCCAAGGCTGTGCAAAAGATGAGCCGTGACTCTAGTCCAAAGTTGCATGGACTGCATGTTTGCATGCACCAAGTCGTTTTACGGATACATGTGGGTTCATCATGAGATTAGTAGGAAGACGTGCCATAGAGAGACCAAGCCAATACATGAATACTTTAATATGCCTTGGAGATATGGAACATGTTTCCTGGTTTGGGAAAAAAGATTATGACGTGCCATGCACGTGTAAAGTTTCCAATTAATGGAAGGATCACATATTGGTGTGAAGGGCACGCCATGCAAACAAGGTTGTTTTTATTCTTGCCACGTAAGGAGAAGATCAAGCATGCAATTAGATTTGTTGGTACGTGGTCTGCTATGTCCTTGAAAGATGTCGGTTGGGGTCCACCAAACCAACTCAGCCGTATCACAATATGCAGAGACCAAGTTTGGGCCGGTTAGTTAATTAGGTTGTTTTTTTGTTACAATTGTACTTTAGCCGTGAGTTAGAGACGTAGAGTTAAATATTAAATTACTTCTTGTGAGTCAAGTTATAAGGGGTGGCTGCTACTATAAAGCCAAGTCCGTTCGTCAATGTAATGACTGATGTTGCTGCTTGGTATGGCTCTGTTCATCCTGCCCTTAGATCTTTTTCGTGAAGTAGTTTTCTTCTACTTTTGGGCTGCAATGACGGCTGTACAGGAGGAGGAAGAAGAGCCTTGGATTCCCTTTTTTCGTGGAGAAGAAGAAGGCGGCATGGGAGGGGCTAGGGCGTGGTGTGAGCGGGCGTGGGAGGGGCTGGGACGCTGGGTTTGGACAGCTGGCCATGTAGAAGGCGGCTTTTCTATTCGGGATT
>NC_041385.1:764796382-764893287 GCF_002162155.2 Triticum dicoccoides
TTTTTTTGTAGGGGGGGGGGGGCGCAGGGGCTTAACTATTCTGGCCGGCCGCCCGATCGCACTAGTGGGCGGCCGGCCGCCCACTATACGCGTTCATTTTTTAGATGATTTAGACACGTGTGTGTTCTTCGGCCGCCGGCCATTATCGAGTTTAGTGAATTATTGTCCAAAATCTCTACTGGCGTGTGAGTTCCTGCGACACGACGTGTAGGAGATTACAAGCTGAGCTTACATGGTTCGTCCACGTTATTCCTTCAGATTGAGGGGTTGGCGTGTTGTTTTTGCGGAGTTTGTGAATAATTTCATAAACCCGCAACAAATTCTTGTTGCAATGGAGTTTTGTGTCGTGAAATATCGGGTCAACAAGGGACCGACTCTCGTCTCGAGGTTCGCCCCCACATCAGGTTTGTACCTGTGTGTGGGCTACAAGATAGGCCAAGGGTTATCTGTGTGTGGGCCTAGTAGGAGGAGTATATGTATCACGTTGTAACACTAAAGAGATTCATGTTGCAGATGAATGAACTCTGAAGATTTCTCACCTCCCGTTCTCTTGTTCCTCAGCCCCTTCTCTGATTCCTCACCCTAATTCTTCTCGAATTATCCCAAACTACCAAGGTACTCAGGTGATTTGTCCGATCTCGATCCATTCCACGACCGGGTCGTGACATAGTAGTACCACAGTTTTTTCTCCCGGGCAGAAACGAGTTTAGAAAAGGGAAACGTTCGCAGCCGGTCGACCAGCTGCGTATTCCGCCGGTCCCTCGCGCACATGGCCTGCGTACGTAGCGTCGTCCCCACATCCCTCGCACCTTTCTCTCCCCACGCATCACTAGTGGGCCCCGCAAACCGCTCTCGTATCTTCTTTATCTCTTTCTTCCCGTCAACGCCACACATCTCCTTTTCCTTCAAATCAAACACAGATCAGGCTGCTCCGGCGAGCGACCACCTCCACCACCCCCCGCGCTGCTCGACGAGCACAACCCCATCCCTTGCCCCACGCTGCTCCGACGAGCGGCCGCGTCCAACTCCCCTTGTGCTGCTCCAACGAGCGTAAGGCCCTCACTTGCCCCGCTCTATTCTAGCGAGCAGCCGCCTCCACCTACCCCCGTGCTGCTCCGGGGTGCGCCATCCTCCACCGGGTGATGGGCCGGCGGCTACGTCTTGTATGAGCAAACGAGATACTGGAATCGGCATGGGCGGGTGCTGCAATCGGCAATTTTTTTTGTCACAACCGGTTTTTGTTTTTGCTGGAAACAGCGACATTTTTTGCTAGGATCCACATTTTTGGAAGTGCTTTTTTGCTACAACCATTCCAAATTTTTGCTACCATCGTTTGGTTTTTGCTACAGCCGTCCTTTTTGGATTTTTGGCACCCATCTTTGATTTTTTTTGCTGGATCCAGCTTTCTACTTGAACCACTTCATTTTTTTGTTACCGGAGTCTTTGATTTGTGCTACCACCGTCTCCGTTTTTGCTACTACCCAGTCTTTCGACTTTTTTGCCCGATGCATCTCTTTTACCTTTGAACCACTCCAAATTTGCTACCACTGTCTTTGTTTTGCTACCAGTGTATTTGAGTTTTGCTAGCATCCCTTTTTTTGTTTTTTTTTTGCTAGATACATTTTTTGCTGGAACAATCAATTTTTTTTTGTTGGAACTGGCGTTTTTGTTAGCTACTACCCCATCTACAAACGGCGACAGCGATGAACTTTCACTGAAAGGCTGCAACTGGAGGCCAATTTTGCTGGAACAGACATCACAATTTTGCTGCATCGGTGTTATTTTTTACGACAACCGGTTAATTGGTTTGCTACATGGCGACGGCTTGGTGCAGCGATGGTGTCCTGCCAGATCCAGCGAGGACCAGTGCTGCGGGGACGGCGAGTCGACGGTGCTTCGAATCAGCGGCACGCGCGGCCATGGTGGGCTGCGTGAGCGGGGCGGGTGCGCCGGAGATTCCTTTTTTTTGTTCTGGCATGATGTGCGAGACGAGGAAGAAAAAAAGGTCCAGATCCAACGGCAGATGAAGCTGCAATCGTACGGGTGCACATTGACCGGCCGAAATTCGGCCGGCGCACCAGCGCCTAGTAGTGCCCTTTAGGCCAACTCCACCGCACGACCCCAAACAGACGTCCGTTTTGTCCGGATTTCATCCGTTTGGGGTGGCAATGGGGACGAAAACGGACATGCGTGTCCAGCTTGTGTTCGAGGCGCCCACCGCGACAGAGCGACCCAAAAATGTCCGTCCCCCACCTTCCCACCCGCTCGCCGCCGCGCCTCGCTGCCCTTGCACCCCACCTGCTCGGCCCCGTAGCTGCCGTGCCCGGGGTGCTCGTGCTCGCCCCCGGCAGCCATTGCGCACGCCTGGAGCTCCCCGACGCGTCCGCCGCTCGCCCCGTGCGCGCCCACCTCGCCCGCTCGCGCCTCGCACGCGCCACCTCGCCGTCGGGTGGGGGCAGAGTTCTCCAGCGGCAGGCCGAGAAGGTGCGGAGGACGGCCCCTAGCACTCGTCGGCGTAGGGGAAGTCGGAGAGGCGGACGAGGAGGCCGCGGAAGTCGGCGACGGGGCAGGGGATGCGGAGCGCGCCGGGGTGGCCGTACCCGTACTCATGGGCGGCGCACAGGAGCAGCGCCGCGAAGGCCGGCCGGCCCAGCAGGTCCGCGCGCACGGCGAACCGTTCCACGGGCCCGCCCTCCTCGCCGACGCAGACCGGCACGTGCCCCTGCGGCACCTTGGCGCCGCCGGTCGTGGATGCCTGCTTCGGCGCGCGGAGCTGCCGGTATGCCATGGCGGCGGCCGCGGAGGAGGAGTCGACCGCCCCTCCCGCCACTGCAGCCGCCCAGCCACCAAGCGCGCGCCTACCTGGCCGGGCCGGTGCTGCAACCACCAGCGCCCGCGCGGGCTCGTCGTGTGCGGCGTCGCCGTCGCTGGCCCCCGCTCGCCCCGCCAGTGCCGCTCCGGGCTCACCGCTCTAGCTTGCGCCCGGTGCTCCTGCCTTGCCGGAGCTCGTCGTGTAGGCTAGCGGCGGCACGTAGCGGGCATCCATGGCCGGGGAAAAAGAGAAAAAGGAGGAGAGAGGGGATGGGTGGGCAGATGATTCCTTTTTATTTGTATGACAGGCGGGCCACACTGCACATGCAAGCGGACCGAGGCGGACGAGGAGTGGCCAGAGAGTGTCCGTCTATGTCCGCTTCGGCCCCAAAACGAGGCCAATTTTGGTCCATGGATGGGGTGAAACGGACACGAAACGGACAAAAAAGTAAAATAGGGTATGTCGCTGGGTCATCTGCTTTGTCCGTTTTACCCAAACGAACCCTCCCGGACAAAATTGGATCGTGCGGTGGAGTTGGCCTTAGAAAAAGACTTTGGAGAGAGATGTAGCCATCTGTCTGAAAGTTTTAGGAAAGGTCGTTCGGTCGGTGCGTCGTAAAAATCTGCCGGCCTTCTCGAGCGCGGAGCGCGACAAATGGAGGCGAAACTCATTCCGCACTTCACCACCGGCCCCGTGCGCGGGTCAGTCCAACGCCACCCGGATCCGATCTCATCGGATAGCTGCGTGCGTCCGTGCGTGCGCTCGCTGGACGGAGAACCCAGACGCGCTCGCTCCACCGGCCGCCAGCCGGCCACGCAGTCCCATTACCCAGCTCCGCCCGCCGGTGAAAACGTCTCGGGATAAACCACACGCACTCAGACCAGCAGCAGTTCGGCGCCCCACCAAACATTCGTTCTCTCCTCTCCCCGTCGCGTGGCTCCGGCAGTCCGGCCACCGCGCCGCGCGTGCCGCGAGGCCATCCATCATCCCTCCAGCCAGTGGCGATGGACACGGCGGCCGCGGCGAGGCACCACCACCCGGCGCTGTGCGGGCGGCGGCGTAGGGGGCGCCGCGGGGGCGTGGCGCCCGTGCGGTGCTCCGGCTCGCCGGCGCAGGAGTTCGCGGCGCTGGCGTCGGTGTTCCGGCGGCGGCTGGTGGTGGGGGCGAGCACGGCGGCGGCCGCGGCCGTGGGGGCCAACTTCGGGGGCGTCACCAGCTTCCTCCTCGGCCTCTCCCCGGAGCTCGGCCGCTCGCTCCGGCTCGACGTGCTCTACCCCGTCGGCGGCTTCACCCGCTGCCTCGACTCCGACAACGGATTCGGTACTGACTTCCCCACCACCAGTAGCTTAGCTAGTTTTGCTTCTTCTGCTCGTTTATCAGCAGGCAACAATCATTCATGTATTCATGCTCTGTGACTGAATTAGAATGCTTGGTAGCATTGGCAACTCAAGATTTGTTCAGAATTGAGATTAGTAGTTACACACTTCACACCGAGACTTCTCTGAATGCACGTTTAGTCATTCACATTGACCGGGTTGTCATGCTCATCTATTCACGCTGAGACTTCTCTGAGCGCACGTTTACAATGCCTGATACCGATAGCATTAGCAAACTCAAAGCATTTTTCAGAATAAAATTAGTGGTAACCAGGCACAAAAGAGGAAAAATAAGTGTGTTGATTTGAGAAAAGCTGATTTGACTGGCATTCTGGCAAATTGGTGTTCGGTCCAGGTTGATGCTCTTGCCATCAGGCACGAAAATCAAATTGAAGGAAACCCTGCCTGTGCATGTTGCTATCAAGCTGCAACTTTGTGCCCCCACCAAAATATGGTCCTTGCAGCTACAGCCCACTACATCCATCTGCTATATCATGCCTCCAATGGGATTGTATGGGTAGATTCTGAGCTATCTGGTGCTGCGCTTAGGGCCTGCCACCTGTGCTCCATGTCATCTTGACTGATCATTTATGTCATCTGGTTCTCAACAAGATAACAACTTTTGGTGGTTTGTTCTGTCGAATGTTTTCCCTGGCTGAGAACATGTTAACAGGATACCACAAGTGTGGATCCTTCATCTTGTTTTAGGTGTGTCAATAACATTCATCATCTGCCTTCGTTCTAAAAAACCATTCATCATCTGCAAGATCTTCTGTGTAGTATACATATGCGGATATGCCGATTTATGCGAGACTATTAACTTTAATGTCTCTGAACTCCTCTGCAGAGTTCATCTATCCAGCAAACTGGGTTGGAGATCAGACAATACTATACAATCAAATTAAGAAAGCAGAGCTGCAGAGATCACTAGACCCTCCGCCGTTGACAAATGGGGGCTCTCCAACTCGACCTCGGAATGTCAGTGGACCGGTGGCGGCTTTTGGACCCCCGGGATCCAACGGGGAGCTCAATGTCAGTGTCATTGTGTCGACCGTTCCACAAGACTTCTCGTAAGTATATACTTATATTTCATTTCAGTTCCTAAATGAAATGAGCATTGGCACTTCTATCCTACCAAAGAAATCATCCTACTGCTAGTACACTTGAGTTCCTGTGTAAAACATAATCGTAAAATTCATGTCACATTAGCCAGTTAATATTTCATTGAAAATGAGTTCATTGTAGTGCCATTGTTTGAAGTGTTTTCTAAAGTAGCATTGGAATGCTTGGAACAGGATCGAGTCTTTCGGCGGCCCTAAAGATGTCGGGGAAGTGGTGCTGAGGAGGATCGCAAGGACAAAGCGAAACCCGGACATCAGCGCCACTCTGATCGATGCCGCATTGAGAGAAGACACCATGAACAATGTGAAATACTACAAGCTAGAGTTCCAAGTCGAAAGCCCATCCTTCCGACGGCACAATGTGGCGGTGTGCTGCGCGAGAGACGGCAAACTGTACACCTTGAATGCCCAGGCACCCGAGTCGGCATGGAGGTCGGTTAAGGAAGAGTTCTTTGCGATGGCGGATTCCTTCAGCCTAGTGTTCGATGTTTGATCTTGTAGATACACACACAGTTTTGTATCCGTGACCCTTGGGAGTTTTTATCCACTAGCTTGTAACTTTGCTTGCGAAGGTGATGGTTTCGTTTAGCCGAGGAGTCAAATGTAACATAAATAAATATTGAAGCGGAAGTGATGAATATGTTTGTATCATAATGTTCTTTGTGACATCCATGTCTGAATTTTGAATTTTGATCCAAACATCTCTGATTCCTCTGAAGAATTATTCAGAATTTATGACTGAAGATGAAGTTTGCTGATTCAGAATTTCAAGTGTACTTGTTGGCTATCTCCACGAGGAGATCCGAGAGCTCCCTGGACTTGGAGAACATGGGCATGTGATCGGCCCCCTCGAGGCTCCTCATCTCCGTGCCGGGGCTCCACGACGCCATCCGCCGCTGGAACTCCGGCGACCACGAGGTGTCCTCCTCGGCGACCACGTACACGCGGCTCACCGCGCCGTACCTCTCCGCCGTCAGGACCCCCTCCCCGTTCATCGCGGCGTCGTCCACGAACCGCCGCGACGGCCTCACCAGCATCGTCGCCAGCGTCAGGTCCTCCGCTGGGCTGAGCTGATACAGTCGCTGCGCCATGTACTCCGGCCCGAGCAGGAACGTCTTGCAAGCGCGCTCCGGGTCGTCGCCGGCGGTGGTCTCGATCACGCTGTCCATGCCCGGGCCCCTTTCTTGCGCGAACTATAATATCGAGTGTTCTATTAGATTCGTTCATGGTGGGGGAGAAGAGGTGTGGATCGACCGGGCGCGCGCGGCGCTCACCTGTTCGGAGACGAACTTGAGGGGCTTCCCGGCGGCCGGCATGGCGGCGGAGGCGAAGACGGCGACGGCGACCCTGTCCGGGTGCGCCTGCATGGCCAGCGCCAGGCTCTGGCCGCCGTAGCTGTGGCCCACCAGCACGGCCTTCTCCCCGGGCGGCAGCGCCGCCAGCGCGTCCAGCAGCGGCCGGCTGTACTCCTCGAACGAGCCCACCTCCTCCGCGCGCCCGGGCCTGGCGCCGCACGTGGCCATGTCGAGCGCGTCGACGCGGTGACCAGCAGACCGCAGAGCGGTGACCACTCTGTACCAGCTCCACGCGCCGTGGCAGACGCCGTGCACGAGCACGAACCGGTGGCCCCGCGGCCGCTCCTCGCCGGCTGCGCTCTCCATCGGTCTCTCGGTTCACGGGTCGGCGATCTCTTTTCTTGCACGTACAAATCCTCTTAACTGGATTGCGTGTGGACATGGTGGACAAGTGCGGCGGTAGTCCACGCCACATGATCACGTCCATTTCTCCATTTTTTAACATGTGGTGGCTGTGCTGTATGAAAAGTATTTTCGATTGTTTATTATTGGTACAGTTCATAAGACAGCGAGATGCTCTGCTTTTTTTAGCTATTGACGAGTCTCCTTTCGGCGCAAGAATCAGTACCGAACTCTGACAAACGGCAGCCAGTATCGGCGATGAGCTGATGTCTAGCTCAGTGCTCAGGTGTACTTGTCGGCGATCTCCATGAGGATCGCGGCGAGCCGGTGGGGCGCGGAGAACATGGGCATGTGGTCGGCACCCTCGACGGGCACCACCTCCACGCCGGGGCACCGCGACGCCATCCGGCGCTGCGACTCCGCCGCCAACGTCGCGTCCTCCTCGGTGACCACGCACGCGCGCCTCACCGCGCCGTACCTGTCGGCGGTCAGGACGCTCTCCGTCATGGCCGCGTCGTCGAGGAACCACCGCGCCGGCCTCACCAGCGCCGTCGCCAGCGCCAGGTCCTCGGCCGGGCTTCGTTGGTACAGCCGCCGCGACAGGCGCTCGGGGCCCAGGAGAAACGTTTCCGCTGCGCCGGTCACCGCGGGCACGCTGTCCGTGGCGGGGTCCGGCACCGTTTCCTCCATGATCTGGAGCAACAGATCAGCAGAAATGATTCAAAAGGTTGTCATCGATCCTGTGGATGGATCAAACCAATTGAGTGGAAAATCAGATCAGTAGTAGTTCAGTCAGTGCCTGCGAGAGTAGATGTGACATGGGGCAGCCGGCGGCCGGCATGGCCGCGGCGACGAAGACGGCGACGGCCACCTTGTCCGGGTGCGCCTCCATGGCCAGCGCGAGGCTGTAGCCGCCGTAGCTGTGGCCGACGAGGACCACCTTCTCGCCCGGCGGCACCGCGGCGACGGCGTCGGTCAGTGGCCGGCTGTACTCGGCGAACGAGCGCACCTCGTCGACGCGCACCGGGCTGGCGCCGCACGCGGCCAGGTCGGGCGCCGTGACGCGGTGACCGGTGGAGCGCAGGATGGTGGCCAGCCTGTACCAGCACCACGCGCCGTGGCAGAGGCCGTGGACCAGCACGAAGTGGCGCTCCGGTTTCTTCACCACTGTCTCCATCTCTGGAACCTCCACTTGTGTATAGAACAGAAAGATATAGTACGCGTGCAGCATCTTTTTTCTTTTAAAAAATGATCGAGATCTACTACTAAAATGTTCACCGGAAGTACAAAGCGCCTCAAACATAATAAAATTTACATCGAAATTCCAAGATCACCGAACCACCACTACCGCCGTCAGAATGAGCCGCCGACGTGCGGCTGTCGCGGCTCCCCTAATGGAGTCAGCTTGATGTTGCCGATGACAAACAAGAAGCCTTCGTGCACACGTCCCTAAGGACCTGCACCCTAGAGCTGCATTTGTCGCAATTGTAGCCTTCAGATCTAGAGCACCTGACACCAAATCTTGCCACAAGACGAGGCATCATAACCTCACTGCCCAAGAACGGCAAAAATCTACGTGGAAGTTCCGTCAACTACGTCCGGATGGACGAACTTGAAAGGATTGAAATCTGGAAGACAATCTCGAAGAAGAAGCGCCGCACCTGCGAGGACTATAAGAGAAACTACTAACCGGAGTGGAGGCACCAGGGTTCCCCTCCCCATCACCGGCCACCGGAGCGGCAAGTAGTGGGGTGACGAATCCATAGAATCAACGGCGAAGCCTTTAGTGGAGAGTTTGCCCTAACCGTCAAGGGATAAGGTTGGGAAAATGTTCGTGAGGAGATTTCATGTTTCTAATATTCTTATTTCATCTGCATTTCAATTTTAAAGCTTTAATTTTTTTCTAAAAATATTCATGATTTTTTAAATTTTAGAACATGTTCACAAATTTTTTTCACATCCATGAAGTCAAATAATGTTCATAAGAATGAATATATGTTCAAATTCAAAAAAATATGAATTTTAAATAGTTCATGAATTTTTTATATGTTAAAAAAATATTTGCAGATGAAAAATACATGTGATTTTTAAAATTTAAAAATATGAAAAAAAATATAGTTTCAAATAGCCGGATATAGCCCCGCTATAGCTGTTTGAGCATTTTGCCACTAAATGATTTCATGTACAATTTGCCGCTATAGCTTCGCTATAGCCCGCTGCCCAGCTATAGCTATTTTTAAGGGTTGCCACTATATGCCATAGCCCGCTATTTAAAACATTGAAAAAATATGAACTAATTTTAAAATTTCACAAATTAGAAAAAATATTCAATAATTTATAGTATGTTCCCAAATTTAAGAAAGTATTCATGAATTATGAAATGGATACATGAAAATAAAAATATATAAATACAAATAGGAAAATAGAAACATATGGAGAGAAAAAAAGAGAGAAACCTAGTAGATAAAAAAGGAAAAAAAAGAAAAGAAATAAACCTAATGGAACTTCCCAAAACCAGAAGGATCATTGTACATGACCGACCAATCGCACCTGTGGATTTCCCTGTTTGCTCGATCGCCTCCGAAAAAAATGTTCATGAATTTTAAGTATGTTCCCAAATTGGAAAAAGTATTCATAAATTTTAAAATTATTCAATAATTTAAAAAATATAAAACTAAACCAATTGAAGATGCAACCAATTCAAAATCAAACATTAAAAAAAAGGGCGATAAAAGAAGAGAAAAATATAAAAGAAAGAAACCAAAAAGAACCACTTCAAAACAAAAAGGTTCATCCTACATGACTGCCCAAATTCTGCGGTATGCATGGAATATGAATCACAGCGCGGTAAAATAGAGCATGAATCACAACGCGGTAAAATATAGTATGAATCATGACGCAGAATATGAATTTGTGTTCAAAGAAAACATAGAATTATTTTCACAAGTTAAAATGCCGCGGTAAAATGCGCTTTACTCTCTAGTTGAGATAGTAAGCTCCCTAGAATTGGAGTTCTCTTATGTGTCAACGGTTATGGTAGAAACAAAGGATAATTAATCTTATGTCATTAGTTGTGTCCCACTCAGCTGTTTTGCCTTGTTTCCAAAAACACTTGGTTTTGACCGTCACTTTAACTTTTTTATCACAAATTCATACTAACTCATTAAGATGCAAATAAGATATCAAAATGTTTAGAAAAACATCACCTATATGTGCATGTCATTTGTATTCACGACAGAAGTGTTGTTTAAATAACACAAGTTTATTAAATATTACTATTGTTATTAAGCCTAAACATGATTGACCAACAATTCTGTCATGAATGAAAATGACATGCACATATAAACATAGATGATGTTTTTCTGAACATTTTGATATCTTATTTACATGCTTCTAAGTTAATATGAATTGGTTATGAAGTTTCGAAAATGACAGTCAAACGGTTAAATGGCAAAAGCATAACAGGAGCGAAGTGACTTGAACAGAACCGTGGTTTTTTTAAAAACTAGGGGCAAAATAGACGAGTGGGACACAACTAGAGGCATAAAATTAATTATCCCAAAAAGAACAGTTCTGTAAAACACAACATTCAAGTCCATGCCAACAATACCAACTACTCCCTCCGTCCCATAATGTAAGATGTTTTTTGACACTTAGTACTCCCCCTGTCCCATATGTAAGACGTTTTTTGACACTAGTGTAGTGTCAAAAAACATCTTACATTATGGGACGGAGGGAGTACTATATACATGACAACATGGCAAAAATAAAAAAAAATCACACACATAATGGCATTGCAAAATTTGCACTAAACAAAAAACAAAAGAGCATGGCACAAAAACTGTATCACACACATATGATCCAAGGAAAAAACAACCTGGCCAAGATACTGAAAAATATGACCCATCACATACACAAAGATGTCATGACAAATATCTACATTACACAGCCATCAGGGAGAGTCATGGCAAAAATTTAAAATCAGAAACATATAGATACATTGTAATTGTACATCAAAACCAATATCAAAGAGCATGGCAACAATAGCCGTAGTCCAACATTAAATTTGGCATTTGCCCCTAATGACTTTAGAACACATCGACAAAAAATTGGGGCAAAATACAGTTATTGCGAACGGTTGCCCACGCGTGATGTGGCAAGCCTAAGTGCACCAAGATGCGTGCGAGCCATCCAATGGCGGGGAGCGCGTTCATGCGAAATGATGAGAATTCTGACGTTACTTGTATAACATTTCTGACTTTTTTTTATGAATTTGACTTAAATCGAACATCAATTCAAGGAAACTAAACAAAAGCTTGAAGCTGGCTCAAATTAGCTGAAATATTTTAACTGAAATGCAAGATTAGTCTTTTAAAATATTGTATTCGAACTGTTAGAAGCGAAAGCTATAGCCGGCTCAAACACACTACACACAATTGGGGAAATAATAGTTGGGAGTACCTAGAACTCATCTAGATGAGATATAATTTGGTCTCATTCACTTTGAAAATAAGAACAGATACAACCCACATCAGCACACACGCATCTTACAGCATCACATCCGATGGCTATAAAAGGTAAATGAGACCAAATTATATCTCATCTAGATGAGTTCTAGCAAAACTGATAATAGTTACATCAAGAATCCCATTCTTATTAGTACTAGAATCACCTGACCAGGGGCAACACCACAAAGCTGGACGCTCCGCGCTTCCTCCTGATGGACGATGAATCAGCAATCCATCTCTCAACTTTGCCGGTGATGTGCTCGCCCGGCTTCCCGTTTCCGCCGTCAATAAACATCTCTTCAAGAACCATGGCGTTCTCGGCGAAGAATTTGATCAGCCTGACGCCAAGACAGTCCACCTCTTCCTCCATCCGGAACTGCAAGCCCACTCTCGTCAAAGAGCTCCGTAAGCAATCGAACGAGCGCTGGCTCAAGCCAGGGAGCTCAGAAACCTCGTCATAGTTAGCGCCGTCGTCGTCGTCTCCTCCGGGCGAAACCGCCGCGGGGTTCGGGGAGGCACGGCAGCGGTCGCGAAGGTGGATGCACTTTTCCCCGTCAGCTCGGAACTTGCTTTCCAGGAAGAGGTCTTGGTCGTGCAGATAGTTTGGGTAGTGGTGCTCTGCGGTGAGGTTGATCCGGAGGTCACGGAGCGCGGGGCAGCAGCGGAGCAGGTTGGCTATGGCCACCGCCGCCGTCTTGCCTTTCGGCCGGTGCACTCCGTTCAGCTCGAGGCGCTCGAGGGTGGAGAAGACGGGCAGGAGCTCGGACCGCCTCGCCTCGGTGAGCACGGCCATGTCCTCGATGGGGTTTATGCTTAGCTTCAGCTCCTTGGCGCCGGTGAAGTTGCCAAGGAATCGCCACAAGGGCTCGAGGTCGCGCGAGCCGGTTTTGTTGCCACGGCCATGGAAAATTATGTTGCCGGCTAGAATTTCGATTTTGTTCCCTCGTTCATCGCGGCCGCGCGGGACGAAATGCAGGTCGGCATGTGCCAAGTCCGGCGGCCGCGGGCACAGGGAGAATGGCCGGAGGAGCCCCTTGTACCTGAAGCGCCGCAGCCTCGGCGCGTCGATCTCCACGGGGACGGCGGCGACTGCGGCCTTCTCGGCTTCGATGTACTTATAGTAGGGGCCATCTTTCTGCGCCCAGTTGCACCTCTCCAGGACGAGCACGGTGGCCGCCGGGAAGCGGAGCAGGGCCTTTTGAGGTGGCCGGCATCGGTGGTCATGTTGGGCGACGACGACGGACTCCAGGCGGACAGTGGCGAGCGCCGGCGCGGCGTCGATGAGGCTCTGGAGGGTGTCGAGCCGCGTGGTGCAATGGCGCATCCTCAGCGACGAGAGCCGCGGGAACACGACGGCAGCGACCGGCGGCGGCGGGACGAGTTCACAGCAGTTGGCGAGGTCCAGCAGGCGGAGGTTCTCGGACGGCAGGGCGCCGAGGCTGAGCACGAAGACGCCCACCAAAGCACCAAACGAGAGAGTGACATCTACCTCGCCTTCCTGGCGGTCGTGGGTGTGGCCGCGGCTGCCATCGTATTCGACGTCGACGAGGCGGAGCTCCTCCACGCGGCGCGCCGCCTGGTGGGAGAGCAGGCTGGCGAGCACGTGGCCGTCCCGCGACGGCGACCCGCGGTACCTGTCAGAGTCCAGGTCCAGGAACATCCAGATAGAGTCGAGGTAGCTGTACTCGAGACGCAGGGTGAGCCTCGTGACGGGGACGTCGGCGGCGTCGAGCGCCGCCACGGCCGCGGACACGAAGGCGTCGCGGCGGGAGAAGAAGAGGGCCTCTGCAGCTTCTTTGCGCTCATCTCGTCCGTACCGGGAGCTGTAGTCATCGTCGTACTCGTAGCCCTCGACGAACGTCTGGAGGTTCACGGCGCCGGAGGAGCGCCAGAGCGGCGAGCGCCATCGCCGCGAGAGCGCGGCCGTGGCGGCGGCCTGCTTGGCGGGCACGAAGCGGAGAACGCGCAGGAGGAGCTCGTCGGGGAGATCAGATAGGCGGTCGAGGCCACCGGCCATCGTGCGGCAAGAGCGATCGACGCTGTTGCGATCTCAGGCCACCGATGGGATTGGGACTTCGATTAGCACGTGTATATACAATGCATACGAGTCCTCTTTTAAGAACGGTGTATACTTCGATCTCTGGCTGATGGGATTGGGATTTCGATTGGTAGTGTATATACAATGAGTCCTCTGTTTCATGAACGGTGGACTTGTGGAGTTGTAGTCGGTTCCGAGACTTGACTCACAACCGTTCTCTTTCAAAGAAGAAAAAATAAAATAAAATGCAGTCCCATGATTAGAACCCAAGCAATCAAAGATAAGCCATTGCCCTTCTGCCAACCGTGCTAGGCCAGCTTCTACGTAAATAATAAGAAAGACAGTTTTTTAACATGGAGTTCCTGCTCCTAGGTGCCAAACGAACAGTAGAATCAATTTCTGACAAGTTTTTTGCCAACCAAGTGATTCGAACCGTGCATGTTGTAGTAGTTAATTTAACTAAGCAACCATCTCATTGATGTCTCTTTTTCCTGAAGAAATAAAAGGCAATGTGCTTTTCATATCTACACGAAATTTGACTCAGATTTTTTTTTACTAAAACGTGCTAATTTCTGTGTAAATAGTATGATTATTTAAGCACCATATACCTGATAACTTAGGTATTAGCACCGCGGTAACTTTGATTACATGAAAAAAATATTAAAAACATATACCCGATAACTTATGTAAATATCATGATAATATACACATCCAAATCTCATAATTTAAATGCAAACACCATGGTAACCTCGACCAAATAATTTTTTGTTGTTAAAACATACCCCCCGATAAATTTCGTGCGAATAACATGATCATTCAAGCACCGTAGATCTGATAACTTAGGTACAAACACCGATAACTTCGATCAGGTAAATATTATTGAAAACATACACCCGACAACTTATGTGAAAATATCATGATAATATATGCATCCACACATGATAACTTAAATATGAACACCGTGCTAACCTTACTAGCCGTTTTTTTGTTATTGAAACCATCCCGATAAATTATGTGTAAATAACATGATTATTTAAGCACTGTAGACCTGATAACAGGTACAAATACCAAGGTAACTTTGAACCAGGTGAAAAAATTATTGAAAACATACACTCAATAGTTTTTATGTAAATAGCATGATAATATACGCATCCACATATGATAACTTACATACAAACACCCCGGTAAACCTTGACCAGACGCTTTTTGTTGTTGAAAATATACCCCGGTAATTTATGTGTAGATAACATGATCATTTAAGCACTATAGATCTGATAACTTAGGTACGAACACAACAATAACTTTGAACCAGGTGAAAAAATTGTTGAAAACATACACCCTGTGTAAATAACATGGTAATATGCGCATCCACACCTGATAATTTACATATAAACACCGCGGTAACCTTGACCAGATGATTTTTCGTTGTTGAAAATATACCCCGGTAACCAAAATGCATAACTTGTGTGCAAAAAGAGTGGTATCTTTCGTAGCTAATAACATAGACTCAAAGACCATAGTAAATTTTCTCCAGGGGAAAAGTTGTTGAAATATATCCCGATAATGTTCGTGTAAAGTTTTCATGTTGCCCATGCTAAACTTAGCATGCTTCTCACGCTTATCAGCATTGTAATGATAGAGTCGTCAACCTTTGTCATGTTATTTGTTATCAGGGCGTTATGCTGAAGTTACCATGATGGTCATGTCATAGTTATCACTCTGCTTATGCCAAGTTATCAAGACTATTTTTTGGCTAATATGATAGAAAGAAGAAGGGTTCAAAACTTCAAATACCCCTGTTTATGTATTGTGGACAATAAAAAAAGATGGATGAGTTGGTTAGTGGCTGTTGTAGCTACTCAGGAGGCCAAAGTTCAAGTCCCCCTTTAAACACTTTATTTCTTTTTCTCGCTATCTAGACTAATTGATATAAAACTAGACGAGTGAAAAAAGTTTGTGAACCAAAGTGAGAATAAAAATCAGTGGGAAGAAAATCTAGAAGAAAGAAAATCGGGAAGCAGGAGGATCGAAGGAACGACGCAGCGGGAGGATCGATCGAAGGTCGTCCGGATCTGTCGCTAACGAGCGACCAGTCGGACGTTAGTCACCGAGGTCCATGGACCGTCAGAATGAGCTGCCGCCGCCCTGCTATAGCCCCTCCGATACCGGAGCTGGCCTAGCATTGTCGATAACAATCGAGAAGTCTTCGTGAACATGCCCCTAAGAACTAGTGACATGGAGCAGCTATCATCGTCGTTGAATCCTTAATCGACCTGAAGAATCTGATAGAATTTGTCATTGGTTACGCATGACGAGAATCCCTATTCTCGCCGCCCTGAGGAGGTGGCAGAAATCTATGCTGGAGCTTCATCTGATCCGTCCTGAGAATGAACTTAAGGGGGACCGAGGCCCGAAAAATTGATTTGAAGAAGAAGCGCAACCGTCCGTTTGAGCAGCGCCCCTGCAAGCGCAACCGTCCGTCCGTTTGAACCGTCCGTCCTGAGAATGAACTTAAGAATGCTTTCACTGTTTCTTTGCGAGAGGGGAAAGAAAAGCAACATTCCTAAGTTGTTGTAGACTGTTTGATTAGTAGAATTAGAGTCGGTAGAAAGAGTTCCTAATGATTGTCCATGATTGTTTTGCACTAAAATTTTCATCCACTTTAACATCTTTGTTTCGCACTAGAAAAGATGAGTGATCGCAAAAGAAGAAGAAAAAAACCGCAAAAGCTGAGAGGCACGACATCGACGCGGAAAAGAACGTATACGTACGTGACCGTAATGACTTTAGACTCCGTACGTGTTTGGAAGGAGAGAACGTCGGTTATTTCTCCTCAACACGACTACGCCACAGAATACCCTTTCGTATCCCGGACGCATCTCGCAGATCGGCGCCGCGCGCCCACGATGGGTCACGACGCCGACGCCGGACGCGACCGCCTGAGCAACCTCGGCGACGGCGTGATCGGCCACATCCTCTCCTTCCTCGACGCCAAGGAGGCCGGCCGCGCCGCGGCGCTCTCGTCGCGGTGGCGCGACGTCTTGGGCAGCGTCCACACCGTCTCCCTGGAGCAGCCGGAACGGCCCTACTTCATCTACGACAGCGACAGCCTGTACGACAACGGCGTGGCGCGGCGCCTCATCGCTGCCGTCAATGCCGCCCTCTTTTCGCGCGACCGGCGCCCGTACCCTGCCGCCGCCGCAGTGCCCCTGCGCGCGCTCCGCGTGTCCCTGGAAGGGTACGACCCCGGCGACAAGTCCACGGTGGACCTGTGCCTCTCCTACGCCCTCAGGCATGCCGCCCCCGAGTTCGACCTCGACCTGCGCTTCGGCCGCGACTCCGCCTGCGGTCGCTACGACCGATTGGACGCCGCCGATGCCGATGCCGATGTCGCCGCCGATAGCCCAGTCGAGTTTCGAGCCGTCGCTGTGAATCCGCCGAGGAAGTCTCCCGAGTCCGACGACTATTCCCACGGGGTGAGCGCCGAAGACGAAGACGAAGACGAAGACGATGTCTCGTCCAGCGACGACGATGACGAGAGGGTTGCTCGACCGTGGAATCGGCCGTCCCTGGAGTACACCGTACTGAGTGGGCTCTTCTCCTGTGCCACGCTGCGATTCCTCCGCCTCGGCTACTGCAGGCTCTCCCCGCCGGTGACCATCAGCCTGCCGTCGCTCGAGGCGCTCCATCTCACCCACGTCCCCGACGAGGAGGAGCACGTGCAGAGGCTCATCTCCGCCTGCCCGCGGCTTGCGGACCTGACGCTCGAGGCCTGCGGCATGGTGACTGCGCTCTCCCTCCTGGACAACGCGCGACTCCGCAGGCTGGCCCTCCGGTGCTGCCACAAGCTGGCCAGGCTCGCCGTCGACGCGCCAGAGCTCCACTCCTTGGAGTACCGCGGCACTATCCCCGATGACTCATTCCTCACCGTGCGTGGCGGCGGCGGCGGCTTCCCGGCCGTCACGTCGTGCAAGATCGACATCCTCGAGGTCGAGGAGGCCACGTCGGAGGAGGAGCTCGTCAATCTTGGCTCGTTCCTGCAACAGCTGGCATCGACCACGAAGCACCTCCACCTATGCTCCGCTCGCATGGGTTCGAGTTTCGTGAATCTCCCGGCGTTCCCTTCCCTCCGCCACCTCGAGCTGACCGGAAGTGTGCCGCGCAGCGATGACCCCGTCGTCGTCGCCGCATCGATGAGCAGCGTTCTTATGCAGGCCCCGAACCTGGAGCTCCTGTCCCTTTTTTTTGAAGCAGCGCCTCGCGCCGACGACCACTTCGCCGACGGTGGGCACAGCAAGGAGGAGCTCCTCGACGCGCACCATCTCCACTACTCCCGGTACGACACCCTCGACTACGCGCCGGCGGTGGTCCCGCCGTGCCTCGGTAGCCGGTTGAGGAAGATCGAGTTGCTGCAGTACCAGGGCGGCAGAGCGCAGAGGACGCTGGCCAGGTTCCTGCTCCTCAACGCGCCGGTTCTTGAGCAGCTCTACTGTGGACTCGCGGAGGGGCCGGAGTGGGTTCAGAGGGAATTGACGCTCGAGACGCAATGCTGGGTGGTGAATGAGACAGCAAGCACGGAGTTCCATTGATGGACATGGATTTGCAATTGCGAAAACCTTCTGGTGGATTCGTGTTAACTTAGTAGACTACAATGAATTTAAACATGCGGAGGTGTTCAAACACAGTTTAGTTCAGTGGCTGCTAGGCGTCATCCGGCTGATCTGCGCAAAGGATCAGCGGGACGGGAGTGCGAAGTCATTTTGAACGGTTCCGACATATACCGGCGATCAATCCGTGGTTTATTTATGTATTTAGATTGGTGCAGCCGCAAATATTATATTGTTTTTGTTTAGGGAAAATCTTCATGGCACACTTTATTGCGAATTAAACAACGATACATCATTCGTTACATCTGAAATAATAAAACCAGGGGGTCATCGTCCCAAAAACAGTAGAATTTGTAACAAAAGCATGTCTTGCTAAATTGTGCGCCACATAATTTGCTTCCCTGTTGCAATGATGCATCGATATTGATTCAATTCTGAAGGCAATTTGAAAGCAATCTGCTAATACTGCTGCATACGGAGACCAAACTTGGATTGTACCATTAAAAGATTCAATGAGTTCGAATGAATCTGATTCTACAGTAACAGGCACACACTGAAGACCCTCGATTAAAGCTAATCCTCTCTGAAGAGCTGTTGCTTCTGCCATCGCTGCATTATACATATTATATAAAGGCCAACAAGCACCAACAATTGCTTCACCTCTGTCATTCCTCAAGACAGCACCTGCACCATCAGTACCATTTTCTGAAAGCGCAACGTCGACATTCAGTTTGTAGCTGTTCCTTTCTGGCTTTGTCCAAACAGTTTGACGAGGTTCAGATTTATTAGCTCGACCAAAATTGCATGTCGGCGCTTGGATTGAAAAAGCTGTGCGTATTGGATCGGCCACATATTCCCCCTTGACAAATATTATATTGTTACTTTTCTGCTATACTGTGCTTCATCAAATACAGCTAGTAGCCATATATTTATCTTTTTTTTTGCATCGTATGAAGATTTTATTCAGCGAACTAACATCCGGTTACAGTCTGTCCGTAGGCTACTAATAAGAAAGCCTGGGCAATTGATCAACCCAGCTGTCCGTTCCCTCCGGCGTACAAGCACGCTGTGCACAAGTATGTGCCGGAAAATTCAGGAACCGACAAAGAAGAAAAGGAAGGTATTATCCTTAATATGGCATGCAAGACAGCATGTGACAGCTCATTCTCTCCCTTCTCTCACACATAAATCCATCCTTTTATTTAATCATAGCTAAATTAAATCATCCATATCATTTAAACTATAAGTTCATTTTTGAAACAATTCATACATTTGAACTCCTGGCGTCAAGACCTTTAGAACCAGAACAGTCTTGGATATATTTTAAAAACCTTTAAATTTCAACGTTTCACATTTCGTATGTGAAACAAACCCATTTCACTAGAAAATTATGAAAAAACATTTTTCAATAGAAATATGTGAAACCAACCTATTTCATAGGAACCATTTTTACCCAAATATAAAACTGAAATGTCAAATTGTAAAACTGGTAATTTGAAAATGTGTAACAATTTTTTCAAAAGAGTGAAATATGTTATTTTTAAAAATGTGTAATTGAAATAGATGTGATTTTTGTGAAACGAGCCAGTGCAAAGTGAAATGTAGATTCTGAATTGTAAAATAGTAAATAGAGAAAGTGAAATTGCAATGTATCAGTGTGAAACTAACTTTTTGAAAATGTGTAACAATTTGTTTCAAAGGAGTGAAAAAGATTATTTGAAAATGTATAATTGAAATATGTTATTTTTGTGAAACAAAGAGTGAAAAGTGAAATGTAGGTTCTGAATTGTGAACACAAACTAGAATCGAGGCAACTTGCCCCCTCTATTGTATGCATTCTTGAAACTCAGATAGAGGGTTCACGTGTGGAGAGTTTGGTAGGATCACTAGGATATACTCCCTCCGTTCCTCAATATAAGGTGTATTATTTTTTCAAAAAGTCAAACTTCTCTAAGTTTGACCAAGTTTATAGACAAAAATATCAATGTATAGAATACCAAATCATGATCACTAGATTCATCATGAACTATATTTTTACATTTTATATATTTAGTATTATAAATCTTTATATATTTTGCTGTAAAGTTGGTCAAACATAGACAACAGTTGACTTTTTAAAAAACTAATACACCTTATATTTAGGAACAGAGGGAGTAATAAAAGCTTTGTTGTAAGTAGCTCTGGTAGGACCGTAGGAGTGGTGGACTTGGAATTTTTTGGAATGATGAAATAAAGTTGGAAGTTATTGGTTACTCAAAATATCATATTGATGTGTCTGTAGAGGAGATGGCAGAAACACAAACTAGAATCACTTTTGTCAATGGAGAAGCTCAAACAAGTGAGAGGTATAAGACATGGGACATGTTGCGTGGCATTGCCGGGTCAGGGAATCAGCCATGGGTTGTAATAGAAGACTTTAATGAAATTCTCCATGCATATGAACACGATGGAATCGGCAGCCGAAGCCAATATCAGATGGATGCGTTCCGGGATGCTCTAGATATATGTGGATTAACTGATATTGGTTACAAAGGACTGGAATGGACTTTCGAGAGGAAAGTCGCCGGGGGAACGTACACAAGAGTGCGGTTGGACCGGGGTGTGGCAACTGGCAAGCCCTGCATGGTCTCTTGCTTTCCCGATGGCCACACTTGAGCACTTGGCCGCAGCTGGCTCGGATCACGTACCTTTGTTCCTTCGTCTACATGAAGTGCATGCATGCATGCAAAAGGGGCCCGTGACCTTTTTTTTGTGGGTGAGGCCTGCGACCTTTCAAATATGAAGTCTGTTGGGAGAGTAATGGCTGGACACATGGCCCGGGAGAATCAGTTGATCAGTGAAGAGTAAACTAAAGAATCTGTCAGGAGAGCTAGCGACATGGGATCAACTGCAGTTTGGCAACGTCAGGCCGGAGCTAGCAGCATTAAAAAATGAACTGGCGGTGCTATGAGGAGTTCTAGAAAGATCCGGTCCTGGCCGACAGGAAATTAAGCTCGTGGAACTGTTTCACCGCGAGGAAATACTCTGGAGACAGAGGACGAGAGTTGAATGGTTAATACACAGGGACAAAAACACCTACTTTTTTCATCTTCGAGCAAGTAGGCGCAGGAGGAAGAATCAGATAGTGTTGCTGAGATGGACACAGGGACGGATTCAAGGGGGGACGAGGGGGGGCGAGACCCCCCTGACGATCGTGTCGCCGCTTAATATCGATCGGTTGTTCGCTAGTTTTTCTCGCTATATAACTGCAAGTGGCTTGCTTTGCCCCCCCTATTCCTTTCTTAACCAGGGGCCGTGTACTATTCTCTCTTCTTCTTTTTTTGAAAAAAGGGCCCGTGTACTGTTTTACAACAAAAATTGCACGTAAAAGGCCCAAATCCCAGGAGAAGTAAAAAAGGGAAGTAGCCCACCATGGAATCAAAGGGGCCAGGCTAGGAAGCAGTAGGGATATTATTGCTTTAAAAAACGATCTATTCTCCCCTAGCGCCGCCGCTAGGGTTCCAAAATCTCCTCTCGCGTCTCACGCTAGAGTCCACGTAAAATCTCAACGATTGCCGGTTCTTTCTGGCCGCCGGTGGGATCTACCACTACCTCGCCACGCGCATCTACGTGCATGGCGGATTCAACTCAACAGGAGATCGGGGGGAAGGGAGATGAGATGGCGGCGAAGTTAGGGTTAGGGGAGACGGGGACGAACAGATCGGAAGTACCGGAGGGATCGGGTGGGAGGGGGAGTAGTATCAACACCAGGGAGGATGAAGGGAAGAACCAAAGGCAGCAGCCGAGGGAGCACAATCCTGAAGGAGCGGAGGAGGAATACGACGACTATCCCGGAGCTTGCCCTGACTTAGAGGATCAATTCGCTGGCATGAGGCTGTATGGGAAAGAGGAGGAGGATCTTGATTTCTCAGCGGAGGTGGAGGATCTGGTAAAGGATGTGCGCTGGCTCGCTCTGTTTCGGGTGCATACGACGAAGCCGTTTAGCCATGCGGCACTTCTAACACAGATGCGTAATGCGTGGTCTGCGGTGCAGGGGGTCACTTTCAATGTCAAGGGGCCTAATCTTTTTCTTGTTCAATGTCATTGTTTAGGAGATTGGAGGAAGATTATCGATGGAGGTCCATGGTTGTTTCGGAGGGCACTAGTTGTGATTCAGGAGTACGATGGTTTCTCCGATGTTAATGCATATCGGCTCAACAAGGTTCCGGTGTGGGCTCGGATCAAGGGGTTGCCGGACGGCCTCACAAGGAAGAGGGAGCTGGCTGAGAAAGTTGCTGCTAAGGTGGGCGAGCCCCCTTTCACGGTCATTGTAAATGAGGGAAGGATAAACCCGGCGAGCACCTTGCGAGCTAGGGTGTTTGTGGATGTAAATGAGCCTCTGGTTCGGTTTGTTCCTATAACTCTGAAGGAACACAAGAAGTATTGTGTTTTCTATGAAAAACTCCCGGACTTTTGCTTTGCCTGCAGGCGTATGGGTCATCTTGCGGATGAGTGCGGAGATGGGGTTCATGACCCAGTTTCTTTTGGTTGGGGCCAATGGTTGTTGTGGGAGCCAGAGATACCGGTGGCTCAACCGTATGGCGGCAGAGGGCGAGGAGGGAGTTTTGGTATGGGGGGTGGAGGTGATTCTGGCAGAGGAGATAGGGGTAGAGGAGGAAGAGGACAGCCAGGGGGTAGAGGAAGGGGAGCACCTTCAGGTGGCACTATGGGTTCTCAGCATATGGATTTGGATGACCGTAGAGTAGTTCAAGTGGAGGAGGGAGAGAAGGGTGCTTGTAAGAGGTTGGTTGAGGCGGACGGCTCTATAAATATACGAGGACAACAACTTACCAATTTGGCAGGGAAGGTTTCGGGGACAGTACTGTTGCTCATTGAAGGTGCAACAGCGTCGGGCTCCAACATCAACACAGTTTCCACTCCGGAGAAGGTGCATGTTGGCAAGAAGAGGAGACAGGAAGGATAGGAAGGGGAAGATGTGGTGCTTATGGAATAGGCGGCCTCCCTCGAGGAGGGCCGCCAAGCCTGATGAGGACATTATGTTGGAACTGCCGTGGGATAGGCGACCCCACGACAGTTCATGAACTCCGCGCTCTCGTGGAGGAATGTGCGTCGTCGGTTCTTTGTATAGTGGAAACGCAAATTGCAAAAAACCGAGTGGAAGGTTTGGCGGCTTCTTTAGGTTTTCATAGTAGTTTTGCAGTAGCTAGTAGTGGGCGGAGTGGAGGTTTATGTATCTTTTGGAAGAATGATGTTACTCTATCAATAAAGAACTTTTCTCAGTACCATATCGATGCTTGGATATCGACCGCAGGTATGGAGCAATGGCGCCTTTCTTGTTTCTACGGGGAGGCGAATAGAAGCTTGCGGCATAACACTTGGGAAACTATGAAGAGACTGAGGGGGGAGAGTACTTTACCCTGGCTTTGCATTGGCGATTTCAACGAGATCTTGCGCCAGGAGGAACAAATGGGGCCAAATCCTCGTGAGAGTGCACAAATGGCGGGTTTCAGAGAGGCAGTAGATGTCTGTGGCCTGTCGGACCTAGGCTATAAGGGTCTCGATTGGACTTTTGAGAAAAGGGTGGCAGGAGGACAATTTTGCAGGGTTCGGCTGGACCGTGTTCTTGCTACACCGAGCTGGTCCAACCTTTTCCCTTTTGCTACTGTGGAGCACTTGACTGCAGCAAAGAGTGACCATAGTCCGATCCTGCTAAGGACCGAGATGGAAACGGGATGTTAGCGAACGATCGGGAAAAAGCCTTTTCGATATGAATGTGCATGGGAAACTGACCTACGATTCAATAATACAGTCGTAGAGGCCTGGGCTGGTGATGGCCCGGCGCTTTCAGTTGGTGATTTGGCAAATAAGCTGCAGTCTATAGCGGCTTCAATGACACGGTGGAGTAGAAGCACCTTTGGCTCTGTTCGACAGGAGATGCGTTTGTTGAGGAGCCAGCTTTCGTCACTACGGGCTGACCCGCAGCGAACTGGCCCAAGTCAGGAAGAGCGAAAGCTTGAAGACCGCATGACCGAGCTCGCGTATAGAGAGGAGATTATGGCAAAACAACGGTCACGTATCATGTGGCTAGCTGAGGGAGATAGCAATACAAAGTTTTTTTCAGAGGAAGGCAAGTGCTCGCCGGGCGAAAAATAGGATAGTGCAGTTGAACCGAGATGATGGCATGACATGTACGGGAGCCTAGTGAGTTGGCCGGAATGGCAACAGATTTCTATAAAATTCTTTATACTTCGGAGGGCACAATCGGTATGGAGGAAGTCCTGTCGCATATACCGGCTCGGGTGAATGGGAATATGAATGCACGTCTCAATGAGAACTATAGCAATGAAGAGGTGAAACAAGCTCTTTTTCAGATGTTCCCGACCAAGGCCCCAGGCCCAGATGGTTTCCCCGCGCATTTTTTCCAGAAGCATTGGGATTTATGTGGTGATGAGGTTACAAGGATGATCATTCGAGTGCTTGATGGTGTTGATTCTCCGGAGGAAATAAATAATACGTTCATCGTTTTAATTCCCAAGATATCCAGTCCAAAAGTTTTAGGACAGTTCCGGCCTATAAGCCTTTGTAATGTGATCTACAAGATTGCCTCGAAGGTCTTAGCAAACCGGCTGAAATCTATTCTCCCCGAGATCATCTCTGAAGAGCAGTCTGCATTTGTCCCTGGACGTCTCATTACAGACAATTTTATCACGGCTTATGAGTGTCTGCACTACATGAAAACTAGAAGGGTGAAAGGGAACAGATTTTGTGCGCTCAAGCTTGACATGATGAAGGCTTACGATCGGTTGGAGTGGCCCTACCTTCAGGCAGTTATGTTAAAGATGGGATTCAGCCCTAGATTCACAAACATGGTTATGAGGTGTGTGACTTCAGTTTCTTTCTCTGTTTTGTTTAATGGTGGTAGTCTGGATGCTTTCAGGCCTTCTCGGGGGCTACGGCAGGGGGATCCTATATCGCCATACCTCTTCTTGCTTGCTGCGGAAGGGCTTTCATGTCTTCTGAAGTCTCAACATGGGGTCAATGGGCTAGCGGTTGCTCCCAACGCCCCCTCGGTAAATCATCTCCTATTTGTCGATGATAGCTTACTCTTTTTTGAGGCCAATGATGCTGCTGCTATGCGTGTGAACGAGTTGCTCACAGATTATTGCAATGCCTCGGGTCAAAAGATTAATGTTGAAAAAAGCTCCATTTTCTTCAGTAAGGGGGTTTCGGATGCCACTAAAGTTTCGATAAAGAATATTCTTGATGTGCACAATGAGTCTTTGACAGAGAAATATTTGGGGCTGCCCTCGGATGTGGGGAGAGCTAAGGAAGGCTCTTTCAAATATTTAAAAGACCGAATCTGGAAACGAGTGCAAGGGTGGATGGAGAAATGTTTGTCAGCGGGAGGAAAAGAGGTCCTTATTAAGTCTGTGGCACAAGCTATTCCGACTTACTCAATGGCATGTTTTAAATTGCCCCGTGGATTATGCGAACACATAAACGGTCTAATTCGAAAATTCTGGTGGGGGAGTAAGAATGGCGAGAGAAAGACAGCTTGGGTATCTTGGGAAACCATGTCAAAACCAAAGTTTATGGGGGGCTTAGGGTTTTGAGATATTGAGTTATTCAACCTGGCCTTACTTGCCCGACAAGCTTGGAGATTACTGCAGCAACCGGAGTCCTTGAGTGCTCGAGTTTTAAAAGCCCGATACTTCCCTAACACCGATCTTCTACATGCCAATCTGGGTTCGGCCCCTTCCCAGGTTTGGCGATCTCTTGTCGAAGGAAGGGATATACTACAACTAGGACTTATCAGGAGAACTGGAACAGGTGCAAGCACAGACGTTTGGCAGGATAATTGGATCCCAAAGGACTATAAACTGAGACCCATATGTGCCCGTTCTCTGACCCCCCCCCCCGGGTCTAGTCTCGGAGCTTATTAACCCTGCTCCACGCTCATGGAATGAGCATGCGTTGACTGAACATTTCATTGCGGCTGATGTTGAGGCCATTCTTAATATACCACTTAGCACGCGGATGCAAGAGGACTTTTGGGCATGGCACTATGACAGGCGAGGTATTTTTTCAGTAAGATCAGCCTACAGGATGATATGTGCCATCAAAACTCAACGGGAAGACTGGCTAGAGCATCGGCCAAGTCATTCAAATATTGCAGCTAGCAAGAACTCTTGGACAAAGTTGTGGAAGGTGAAGATTCCATCGAAGATTCGAGTCTTTGTTTGGCGGTTGGCACATACATCTATACCGACAGGGCTAGTCCGGCATGAAAGGAAGATGGCCGATTCCCCTGCATGCTCGTTATGTGGGGCGGAGGAGGATACATGGCGTCATTCACTACTCAACTGCCGCATGGCAAGATGTGTGTGGGCGTTGGAAGATGATGATCTGGTCGGGCATCAAAAGGTCCATCAAGGGCCAACAGGTGATGTGATTTATAGCCAAACTCATCCCAATTTAGACATGTTGAGCGGGGTACGGGGGTACCAAGGTGCAACTAGAAATGGTTGAGTAACTCGGTCTCCTTATCCTCCTTTGATATTGCAACTCCCCCGCGGCTTTTTGGAGCGTTTAGATGAACTTCTTGCGCAGTCGGCCACTTGCCATGATGTTTGCATCCCCCCCCCTCTTGATCCACGTCAATCTGGAACTTTGCCTCATGAGAGATTGTTGAATTTCATATAGAGCTAGCATCTTTGACTTTGGTTCCACACTGCCCAAAGTAAAGCACATACTCCTACATGTGACTCGCTGTTTGGGACTCTATCTCGTCCAGTCACGTCCCAAATAACGTGTTGATATTAGTCGGAGGAGTAATATTAAACGCAATGTGAACAGTCCGTTATAGAACCTTTGCCATCGGACAGTCAAGAAAGAGGTGTTTGATGGTCTCATCACGATAACAAAAACTACATCTCGTGGAACCAGTCCAGTTGCACTTTGTCAAGTTGTCCTTAGTTAAAATGACTTGTTTGTGTACAAACCACATGAACACTTTAACTCTCAAAGGTACCTTGACATTCCAAACATGTTTGGAACTAGGAATGGAGCTAGAGTTAATCACATCTAAATACATAGATTTAACCGTAAACTCTCCATTCTTAATTAACTTCCAGCACAACGTGTCTGGCTGTTGAGAAAGTTGCACATCCATCAGTCTTCTCACCAAATGGAGCCAGGCTTCCCAAGGGGCTCCGGCAAGTGTTCTGCTAAAGTGGATATTGAGGGGAGTGGACTGAAGCACGGTATCAACAAAGGCGTCTCTTCGTTGCACAATGCTATAAAGGGAGGGATATTGCAGCGCGAGAGGGGTTTCCCCTAGCCATGTATACTCCCGGAATCTCGTGGAAGTACCATTTTTGACTATAAACTTTGTTTTGTTGAAAAAAACTGCTTTAACTCTCATCAGGCCTTTCCAAAAAGGTGAGTCCGTCGGCCTCACTGTTACCTGTGACAGAGTTTTGGAATGAAGGTACTTATTACGCAGAATCTGCGCCCACCTGGCCTCCGACTCTACAGATAACTTATACAACCACTTGCTGAGATGACATCTGTTTTTCACCTCAAGATTTTTTATACCTAGACCCCCTTGGTATTTCGGTCGACAAATAATATCACATTTAGTGAGTCTATACTTCTTTTTCAGGTCATCACTCTGCCAGAAAAAACGGGATCGATAGAAATCCAGTCTTTTTTGAACTCCAGCTGGTATCTCAAAAAACGACAAAAGAAACATAGGCATGCTCATGAGTACCGAATTAATTAGAATTAGACGGCCCCTGTACGACATCAGCTTGCCCTTCCAGCAACTCAGTTTCTTTTCGAATCGATCCTCAATACACTTCCATTCTCTATTTGTTAGCTTACGATGGTGAATTGGCATACCCAAATACGTAAAAGGTAGATTCCCAAGTTCACGCCCGAACAATTGCTTGTAAGCCTCTTGTTCCTCTTTGGCTCTTCCAAAGCAGAACAATTCGCTCTTGTGAAAGTTAATCTTTAACCCGGTCAATTGTTCGAATAAGCATAACACCATCTTCATGTTTCTCGCTTTTGCCAAGTCATGCTCCATGAAGATGATAGTATCATCAGCGTATTGTAGGATAGACACCCCTCCATCAACTAGATGAGGTACCAGGCTACCTACTTGACCAGCATCCTTTGCCCTACCTATTAGAATGGTCAACATGTCAACTACAATGTTGAATAGAATAGGTGACATCGGATCTCCTTGTCTCAGACCCTTATGTGTCTGGAAATAATTGAAGGAAATATGCCCTAGAGGCAATAATAAAGTTATTATTTATTTCCTTATATCATGATAAATATTTATTATTCATGCTAGAATTGTATTAACCGGAAACATAATACATGTGTGAATATATAGACAAACATAGTGTCACTAGTATGCCTCTACTTGACTAGCTCGTTGATCAAAGATGGTTGAGTTTCCTAGCCATAGACATGAGTTGTCATTTGATTAACGGGATCACATCATTAGGAGAATGATGTGATTGACTTGACCCATTCCGTTAGCTTAGCACTTAATCGTTTAGTATGTTGCTATTGCTTTCTTCATGACTTAAACATGTTCCTATGACTATGAGATTATGCAACTCCCGTTTACCGGAGGAACACTTTGTGTGCTACCAAATGTCACAACGTAACTGGGTGATTATAAAGGAGCTCTACAGGTGTCTCCAAAGGTACATGTTGAGTTGGCGTATTTCGAGATTAGGATTTGTCACTTCGATTGTCGGAGAGGTATCTCTGGGCCCTCTCGGTAATGCACATCACTATAAGCCTTGCAAGCAATGTAGCTAATGAGTTAGTTGCGGGATGATGTATTACATAACGAGTAAAGAGACTTGCCGTTAACGAGATTGAACTAGGTATTGAGATACCAACGATCGAATCTCGGGCAAGTAACATACCGATGACAAAGGGAACAACGTATGTTGTTATGCGGTTTGACCGATAAAGATCTTCGTAGAATATGTAGGAGCCAATATGAGCATCCAGGTTCCGCTATTGGTTATTGACTAGGAGACGTGACTCGGTCATGTCTACATAGTTCTTGAACCCGTAGGGTCTGCACGCTTAAAGTTCGGTGACGATCGGTATTATTAGTTTTGTGTTTTGATGTACCGAAGGTAGTTCGGAGTCCCGGATATGATCACGGACATGACGAGGAGTCTCGAAATGTTCAAGACGTAAAGATTGATATATTGGATGACTATGTTCGGACACCGGAATAGTTTCGCGTGGTTTTGGGCATATACGGGAGTACTCGGGGGTTCCCGGAACCCCCCGGGGGGTTAATGGGCCTCATGGGCCCTAAGTGAAGAAGAGGAGGGGCAGCCAGGGCAGGCCGCGCGCCCCCTCCCCCTCTAGTCCGAATAGGACAAGGAGGGGGGGCGACGCCCCCCCCCCCTTCCTTCCTCTCCTCTCTTCCTTCCTTCCCCCTCCTACTCCAACTAGGAAAAGGAGGGAGTCCTACTACCGGTGGGAGTAGGACTCCTCCCTGGCGCGCCTCCTCTTGGTTGGGCGCCCCCTCCCCCTTGATCCTTTATATACGGGGGCAGGGGGCACCTCTAGATACAACAATTGATCATTGATCTCTTAGCCGTGTGCGGTGCCCCATCCACCATATTCCACCTTGATAATATCGTAGCGATGCTTAGGCAAAGCCCTGCATCGGTAGCATCATCAACACCGTCATCATGTCGTCGTGTTGACGGAACTCTCCCGCAAAGCTCTGCTGGATCGGAGTTAGTGGGACGTCATCGAGCTGAACGTGTGCTGAACTCGGAGGTGCCGTACGTTCGGTACTTGATCGGTCGGATCGTGAAGACGTACGACTACATCAACTGTGTTGTGCTAACGCTTCCGCTTTCGGTCTACGAGGGTACGTGGACAACACTCTCCCCTCTCGTTGCTATGCATCACCATGATCTCGCGTGTGCGTGGGAATTTTTTTGAAATTACTATGTTCCCCAACAGTAATGACCTATGTCGTCATTCACCTTGATTCCAACACTCCCTTTTTTCTTGAAGGATCCAACCTGGAATGATATGGTTTTTAACAGAGCATCAAATACTCATTTTTTGCAGGTTACCTTCCGAGCTACTACATTGATCCGTATGTGGTCGCTACTCACTCAGACGGAGGCCAGGGAGCATTTGGTTACTGGATCTACCCAATGGAAGATGGTAGCTCGGGCTATATTCAGCCGGTTTGGATGGCGGTCATGTAATATAATCGGCAATTAGTTTTCCTATCTATATTTTCTGCTGGTCGGTTGTGGCTTTCATTTTCTGCTCTTCGTGAGCTTTTTTGTCTCCTTTTTTTAAGACCTCATGACCTGTGTTGAACTTATTTGCGTTCTAATAAAGGTGGCCGTATGTATCGTTCTGATGCAGAGGCCGGGGTTACACCCTTTTTCAAAAAAAAACATCTTTGACTTTGTGTTCATACGCAGGGTGCGCTCGGCCTCAAAAAGGCCCCAAGATTCTTGAGCGGTGTCCAGGTGCCAAATGATCTCTACCGTGATCTTAAGCTGGAGTTTGACACTGCCCACATTCTTTCGCTTCCACTTCTTGAGGGCTTTTGCAGTGCGGCGTAGTTGAGTATGAAGTCTGCGCATCGGGTCAACGATGAGAGTTGGCTTGATCCATGGGGCCTGGACTATTTCTTGGAAGCCATGCACCTTGAGCCAGAATTTCTCAAACTTAAAAGAAGGTGGTATTTGAGGCTGATGTGTCTCCTTGGAGGAATAAGGGGCAGTGGTCAGAGCACATAGTGGGAAGGGCTTGCCAATCTTTAGAACAAAAGATATGATCAATCTTCGTGTGGGTTGGATTTTGCTGCGCGTTTGACCATGTGAAATGACGACCATTAAGAAAGAAAGAAAGAAAGAGATAATGCATGGTTCATTCCTTTTTCATGAACATGTGCATAATATAGGCTAGATATATACATAGTTCTTGGAAAAAAGTGGGAATTCAATGGAATAACCATGAATTGAAGTGGGGTTGCCCCTGCCCCGACCCTTGCCTGCCTGTGATCAGAAGTGGGGGTTTGGAGAGACGGTGGTTCGTATCTCGCCTCGTGCGATCAACCTCTATGATCAGGGCTACTTGCGTTGCACCAGAGGATGGATAAGTGGATATGCCGACTGGGACATGGAGAATGAGATATTGAACTACTGGACTGGATATTATGAGGAGAGAAAGAACCAGAGGTGGGTTGGCTACTGCTTGTTTTGGGATGCATGGTCGTGTATTAGTTCCATTTTTCCTGAACATGTACATTGTAGACGCTAGGTATACGTAGTTTTCGACAAAAAATAATGAATGCTTACGACTTGTAGTGGGTTCATCCCTGATTGGACCAATATATCGGCTCTGCTAGAGTTGCTCTAACATGCAGAACAATTTATAACCCAGTCTAAATTTGTACTACCAACTGTTTACACCATGGAAAACGCTTCGAGACAGCGCGCCGGCCGAACTTTCGGCCGGCTCGAGCGCCACGCTAGCTCCAGCTTCTATTTTCGGCAAGGCACGTGCACGTGGTGGGCCACGCGGCTGCTTGGTTCACGCACGTCCACACGTATGTACCTTATCTACTCGCGTGCGCTCTCCTTCACTCGTTCCATCCCTCTCCTCGTCCCTTCATCCAAACTCCAATGAACGTCATCGTTGTGGGTTGCCCCTGTTGGAAATATGCCCTAGAGGCAATAATAAAATGATTATTATTATATTTTCTTGTTCATGATAATTGTCTGTTATTCATGCTATAATTGTGTTATCCAGAAATCGTAATACATGTGTGAATACGTAGACCACAACATGTCCTTAGTAAGCCTCTAGTTGACTAGCTCGTTGATCAATAGATAGTCATGGTTTCCCGACTATGGACATTGGATGTCATTGATAACGGGATCACATCATTAGGAGAATGATGTGATGGACAAGACCCAATCCTAAGCATAGCACAAGATCGTGTAGTTCGTTTGCTAGAGCTTTTCCAATGTCAAGTATCTTTTTCTTAGACCATGAGATCGTGTAACTCCCGGATACCGTAGGAGTGCTTTGGGTGTACCAAACGTCACAACATAACTGGGTGACTATAAAGGTATACTACGGGTATCCCCGAAAGTATCTGTTGGGTTGACACGGATCGAGACTGGGATTTGTCACTCCGTATGACGGAGAGGTATCTTTGGGCCCACTCAGTAATGCATCATCATAATGAGCTCAATGTGACCAAGTGTTTGGTCACGGGATCATGCATTACGGTACGAGTAAAGTGACTTGCCGGTAACGAGATTGAACGAGGTATTGGGATACCGACGATCGAATCTCGGGCAAGTAACGTACCGATTGACAAAGGGAATTGTATACGGGGTTACTTGAATCCTCGACATCGTGGTTCATCCGATGAGATCATCGAGGAGCATGTGGGAGCCAACATGGGTATCCAGATCCCGCTGTTGGTTATTGAACGGAGAGTCATCTCGGTCATGTCTGCATGTCTCCCGAACCCGTAGGGTCTACACACTTAAGGTTCAGTGACGCTAGGGTTGTAGAGATATTAGTATGCAGTAACCCGAAAGTTGCTCGGAGTCCCGGATGAGATCCCGGACGTCACGAGGAGTTCCGGAATGGTCCGGAGGTGAAGAATTATATATAGGAAGTCAAGTTTCGGCCATCGGGAAAGTTTCGGGGGTCACCGGTATTGTACCGGGACCACCGGAAGGGTCCCGGTGGTCCACCGGGTGGGGCCACCTATCTCGGAGGGCCCCATGGGCTGAAGTGGGAGGGGAACCAGCCCCTGCTGGGCTGGTGCACCCCCCTCCTTGGGTCCCCCCTGCGCCTAGGGTTGGAAACCCTAGGGGTGGGGGCGCCTCCACTTGGCTTGGGGGGCAAGCCACCCCCTTGGCCGCCGCCCCTCCTTGGAGATTGGATCTCCTAGGCCGGCGCCCCCCCTAGGGGCCCTATATAAAGAGGGGGGAGGGAGGGTTGCGCACCCATTCTCCTGGCGCCTCCCTCTCCCTCTGCTACACCTCTCCCTCTCGTAGAGCTTGGCGAAGCCCTGCCGAGATCGCTGCTGCATCCACCACCACGCTGTCGTGTTGCTGGATCTCCATCAACCTCTCCTTCTCCCTTGCTGGATCAAGAAGGAGGAGACGTCTTCCCCAACTGTACGTGTGTTGAACGCGGAGGTGCTGTCCGTTCAGCACTAGGATCATCGGTGATTTGGATCACGACGAGTACGACTCCCTCAACCCCGTTATTTTGAATGCTTTTGCTTGCGATCTACAAGGGTATGTAGATGCACTCCTCTCTCTCGTTGCTAGATGAACTCCATAGATTGATCTTGGTGAAGCATAGAAAATTTTTATTTTCTGCAACGTTCCCCAACAGTGGCATCATGAGCTAGGTCTATGCGTAGTTTCTTTGCACGAGTAGAACACAAATTTGTTGTGGGCGTAGATGTTGTCAATCTTATTGCCACTACTAGTCTTATTTTGTTTCGGCGGCATCATGGGATGAAGCGGCCCGGACCGACCTTACACGTACGCTTACGTGAGACAGGTTCCACCGACTGACATGCACTACTTGCATAAGGTGGCTAGCGAGTGTCTGTCTCTCCCACTTTAGTTGGAGCGGATTCGATGAAAAGGATCCTTATGAAGGGTAAATAGAAATTGGCATATCACGTTGTGGCTTTCACGTAGGTAAGAAAACACTCTTGATAGAACCCTATTGCAGCCACGTAAAAACATGCAACAACAATTAGAGGACATCTAACTTGTTTTTGCAGCATATGCCTTGTGATGTGATATGGCCAAAAGTTGTGATGAATGATATATATGTGATGTATGAGATCATGTTCTTGTAATAGGAATCACGACTTGCATGTCGATGAGTATGACAACCGGCAGGAGCCATAGGAGTTGTCTTAATTATTGTATGACCTGCGTGTCAATGATTAAACGCCATGTAATTACTTTACTTTATTGCTAAACCATTAGCCATAGTAGTAGAAGTAATAGTTGGCGAGCAACTTCATGGAGACACGATGATGGAGATCATGATGATGGAGATCATGGTGTCATGCCGGTGACGAAGATGATCATGGCGCCCCGAAGATGGAGATCAAAGGAGCTATATGATATTGGCCATATCATGTCACTATTTGATTGCATGTGATGTTTATCATGTTTTTGCATCTTATTTGCTTAGAACGACGATAGTAAATAAGATGATCCCTCATAATAATTTCAAGAAAGTGTTCCCCCTAACTATGCGCCATTGCGAAAGTTCGTTGTTTCGAAGCACCAAGTGATGATCCGGTGTGATAGATTCTAACGTTCACATACAACGGGTGTAAGACAAATTTACACATGCATAAACACTTAGGTTAACTTGACGAGCCTAGCATGTACAGACATGGCCTCGGAACACAAGAGACCGAAAGGTCGAACATGAGTCGTATGGAAGATACGATCAACATGGAGATGTTCACCGATGATGACTAGTCCGTCTCACGTGATGATCGGACACGGCCTAGTTGACTCGGATCATGTATCACTTAGATGACTAGACGGATGTCTAATCTGAGTGGGACTTCATTAAATAATTTGATTAGATGAACTTAATTATCATGAACTTAGTCTAAAAACCTTTGCAAAAATGTCTTGTAGATCAAATGGCCAACGCTCATGTCAACCTCAACTTCAACGCGTTCCTAAAGAAAACCAAGCTGAAAGATGATGGCAGCAACTATTCAAACTGGGTCCGGAACCTGAGGATCATCCTCATAGCTGCCAAGAAAGTATATGTCCTAGAAGGACCGCTAGGTGAAGCACCCATCCCAGAGAACCAAGACATTATGAACGCTTGGCAGTCACGTGCTAATGATTACTCCCTCGTTCAGTGCGGCATGCTTTACAGCTTAGAACTGGGGCTCCAAAAGCATTTTGAGAAACATAGAGAATATGAGATGTTCGAGGAGCTGAAAATGGTTTTCCAAGCTCATGCCCGGGTCGAGAGATATGAAGTCTCCGACAAAATCTATAGTTGTAAGATGGAGGTAACTAGTTCTGTTAGTGAACACATACTCAAAATGTTTGGGTTGCACAACCACTTGTCCCAGTTGGACATTAACCTCCCGGACGAGGCGGTCATTGACAGAATCCTTCAGTCGCTCCCACCTAGCTACAAGAGCTTTGTGATGAACTACAATATGCAGGGGATGGTGAAAACTATTCCTGAAATATTTTCAATGCTGAAGTCAGCGGAGGTGGAAATCAAAAAGGAGCATCAAGTGTTGATGGTCAATAAAACCACTAGTTTCAAGAAAGGCAAGGGTAAGAAGAACTTCAAGAAGGACGGCAAGGGAGTTGCCGCGCCCGGTAAGCTAGTTACCGGGAAGAAGCCAAAGAATGGACCCAAGCCTGAGACTGAGTGCTTTTATTGCAAAGGGAAGGGTCACTAGAAGCGGAACTGCCCCAAATACTTAGCGGACAAGAAGGCCGGCAACACTAAAGGTATATGTGATATACATGTAATTGGTGTGTACCTTACAAGTACTCGTAGCAGCTCCTGGGTATTTGATACCGGTGCGGTTGCTCATATTTGTAACTCAAAGCAGGAGTTGCGGAATAAGCGGAGACTGGCGAAGGACGAGGTGTCGATGCGCGTCGGGAATGGTTCCAAGGTCGATGTGATCGCCGTCGGCACGCTACCTCTACATTTACCTACGGGATTAGTTTTAAACCTCAATAATTGTTATTTAGTGCCAGCTTTGAGCATGAACATTGTATCTGGATCTCGTTTCATATGAGATGGCTACTCATTTAAATCCGAGAATAATGGTTGTTCTATTTATATGAGAGATATGTTTTATGGTCATTCCCCGCTGGTCAATGGTTTATTCTTGATGAATCTCGAACGTGATGTTACACATATTCATAGTGTGAATACCAAAAGATGTAAGGTTGATAACGATAGTCCCACATACTTGTGGCACTGCCGCCTTGGTCACATTGGTGTCAAGCGCATGAAGAAGCTCCATGCTGATGGACTTTTAGCATCTCTCGATTATGAATCATTTGACACATGCGAACCGTGCCTCATGGGTAAAATGACCAAGACTCCGTTCTCCGGAACAATGGAGCGAGCAACCAACTTATTGGAAATCATACATACTGATGTGTGCGGTCCAATGAGCGTTGAGGCTCGCGAAGGATATCATTATGTTCTCACTCTCACTGATGACTTAAGTAGATATGGGTATGTCTACTTGATGAAACACAAGTCTGAGACCTTTGAAAAGTTCGAGGAATTTCAGAATGAGGTAGAGAATGACCGTGACCGAAAAATAAAGTTCTTACGATCAGATCGTGGAGGAGAATATTTAAGTCATGAATTTGGTATGCACTTAAGGAAATGTGGAATTGTTTCACAACTCACGCCGCCTGGAACACCTCAGCGTAACGGTGTGTCCAAACATCGTAATCGCACTCTATTGGATATGGTGCGACCTATGATGTCACTCAGCGATTTACCGCTATCATTTTGGGGATACGCTCTAGAGACAGCTACATTCACTTTAAATAGGGCACCGTCTAAATCCGTTGAGACGACACCGTATGAATTATGGTTTGGGAAGAAACCTAAGTTTTCGTTTCTAAAAGTTTGGGGATGCGATGCTTATGTCAAGAAACTTCAACCTGAAAAGCTCGAACCCAAGTCGGAAAAATGCGTCTTCATAGGATACCCTAAGGAAACCATTGGGTATACCTTCTACCTTAGATCCGAAGGCAAGATCTTTGTTGCCAAGAACGGGTCCTTTCTGGACAAAGAGTTTCTCTCGAAAGAAGTAAGTGGGAGGAAAGTAGAACTCGATGAGGTACTACCTCTTGAACTAGAAAGTAGTGCAGCTCAGGAAAATGTTCCTGTGGTGCCTACACCGACTGGAGAGGAAATTAATGATGATGATCAAGGTACTTTGGATCAAGTTTGAAAGGGCATGTAGCCCTAAGTGTGGTTTTGGTAATTAAATGACAATCTCTATGGACTAATGTTTTCAGTGAGATATATTTGAAGGTTTTGTCCATAGATAGTGCCTCAAGGATATTGGACGGAATCAAGGATGAAGTCCATATATATGAAGATAGTACCTCAAGGATATTGGACGGAATCAAGGATGAAGTCCATATATATATATATGAAGATATATTTGCCCTATGATTTGGTACTAAATGACAATTCCTATGGAGCATCAAGTGCATTGAGTCTTATATGAAGATATGTTCCATAGTGATGCTTGAAGTGCATTGGGCTGTTTTGTGAAGTCTGCCATCAAAGCATCCGAAGAAGTCCTCATGGTATCCTTCTCTGGATACCCCATGCACACGGGCTTGTACCGTGCGCACGGGGTCGAGTGTCAACTCTCTGGATACCCCATGCTTACTTGGCCTAGGTGTTGGCTCTCAAGATCCCATATCCAGTGAGGTTTCAAGTTGGTCTTCGGGTACTTCTATAGAAGCCATCAAGATTGGTTTCAATGCCTAATCTAATTATGTTCATGATGGAGTGCATTGGAGGATCTCAAAGATTGATATATTTGGGCTTCTGAGGATCAAGGCTTGAGAGAATAATCCAAGATAAGAATTCAAGTTATGGTCTCAAGACAAGATCATGGTGAGCTCATGTGTTGGGTTTCGGTTGATCAAGTCTTGAAGCAAGCAACTAGAGTGACGAATTCATTATGCCTCTCAAGAGACTGTGATGGAGTTTTTAGAAGGGCAAGTGGTGACCAAGATGATATTCATAGTGGAACTTGATATGGTCATGGAAGAGTCTTTGGTGATATAGTCTTGAAGCAATGAAGGGAAATGAAGAGTTCATTGTGGCTTTCAAGAAACCAAGATGGAGCTTCGAGTAAAGATGTTAGTTGACCAAGATGAAGCTCAAAGATTATATCTAAGTGGTCAACTCTCAAAGCACAAACATTGTACCACGTGAGATCAAGTGATCTAGTGGTATGGTAAGTAATTGTGAATTGTGCTTTGTTACCTAACCCATGCTATGTGTTTGGTATGTCTATGTGGGTTAGGTGTTTCTCATGGGCTTGCATCAAAAGGAAAGATCTCAAGTAGCCTATGTGTGGATGACATCAAGTGGTGATGGTCATCGGGTTCGAGGATTCCAAGTGCAAGATGAGAAGCTGGAGGTTATATGCTTTGAAGCTTGCAGTCCACATCATGATAATGCTCATGTGAAGATGGGCTTAAGTTAAGGCTTCCCTCATTGCAATATGAGGAATCAATTCAAGCATCTTCACCAAGTGGTTGTGGACAAGAAAGGGATTCCAACTTGAGACAAGAATTGGAGTCATCACCAAGCTCAAGTTGAATATGCAAGGCAAAGGTATACCTTAGCTAGGTTTTCCTAGTTTTGCCGGTCTCATGGTGCTTGGAAGGAGACCGGATTATAGGTTTGATAGCCGTACTATCAAGAGGGACTCTCGGGCAAGTAGCTTGATCATGTCACATGTAGAGATCTCAAACCTTTGGATTACTTGCATCATTATTTATTGTTGATCTTGGGTGGTTCTCTATGTGAGGACCTTGGGCTTTTGCATAGCTTCAAAACAAGCCCAAGATCATCGAATTCGGTCCGTATGCCAAAGTTATAACTGTTTTAGTGGGCTGGTGCAGGCTATTCTGGGTACCCCGTGGACACGGGGTTTTTGACCCCCGTGGGCACGGGGCCCCGTGCACACGGGCCTGTACTGTGCGCACGGGACCCCGTGGGCACGGGGTCTAAACCCCCGTGGGCACGGGGTGTCCAGGAAGTGCCCGTTGGAGCCCCAACGGGTAGTTTTGGAAGTTGGCTATAAAAGAGCCCTTCCTCCCCACCGGTTTGGGGGTTGTTCATTCACATTCTAAACATCATTTTGAGCCTATTACCACCTCTCCCAAACCCATATCTCCCTTCTAAGTGAAGGGTGATTTGTGGATGGATCTTGGAGTCATTTGTTGATTTCCCCCATTGCATCCCCTCTCTTCAATCTCCCACTTTCTTGAGTTACATCTAGTGAGATTGAGAGAGTGAGTTGAGCATTTGTTGCTTGACCTTGCATTGCATTTGTTGCATTGGTTTGAGCTCCCCGCATCGATTTGTTCATGTGAGAGCCCGTGAGTTTATTACTCTTGGAGGCTTTGCCTCCTAGACGGTTTGGTGATATCTTGAGAAGATTGTGAAGAGGCCTATGTGGCCAAGGTTCTCCCGGAAGCTTCCTTTTGTGGTGTGCTCCGAGGAAGGGTGTTCAAGTGGCCTAGGTGGTCAAGTTCCTCCAGAAGCTTCCGTGGTTGTGATGTGCTCCGGAGAGGTTTGTAAAGGTGTGGTGGTCGCCTTCAAGACCAACCCCGAGTGAATCGAGGCTCATCCGTTGGGGGTGACTCGAAAGGGAGAATACGGTGAGTCACTTGGTGACGCCCCGGAGCTTTGGCTACGGCACCGCTCTAACGGAGATTAGCACTCTCACGAGTGTGAACTTCGGGATAAATCCGCGTCCCCGACTTACTTGTGGTTATCTCATTCCCACACCCTTTACTTTCCGCAATTCATACTTGCCCATATTGATATATCTTGTGATAGTTGAATTGCTTAGTTGTTCCTTCATTTCCATATCTTGTGATATAGTTTGTGCTTGCTAGTTTGCTTAATTGCCTATCTTGTTTAGCATAGGTTGTTGGTGCACTTAGTTGAGCCTACCATATTTAGGATTTGTGCTTGAAAAGTATCCGTTAGTTTAATTCTGCATTAGGATAAAGCCAAATCCCTAAAAGTTTTAAAACTCCTATTCACCACCACCCCTCTAGTCGTCATCTAGATCATTTCAATTGGTATCAGAGCTTTGGTCTCTCCTTGGTAGGCTTCACCGCCTAGAGAGTAAAGATGTCGACTAGTGGTATAGTGCACGATGACACCTTTTGTTTTAGTGGCACAAACTATCACTTGTGGAAAATTCGCATGCTTTGTCATTTTCGGACCACGGGTCCATGTTTTGTGCGAATTGTTCTTGTAGGGGCTTCTCCGTGGAAGGACGACCTTTTTCCAACTAGTGAGGAAAATGATGATATGCTTTGTGGATATAGTGCTAAGAATGCCATAATCCGGTTTATATCCCTCGAAGTATTTGAGTCTATCATGACTTGTGTGACGGCTCATGATATGTGGACCAAACTTGAAGAAATATATGGTGGGTCCAATCTTGTTGATGTTCATCATCTTTCGGAGGAGCTAATCGAGGAGGTCTCCACATCTTCAAATCATGAAGATCTCCATATTGCTTCTTCCTCCGTGTACTTGGACATTTCAACTTCTTCCGCCTCACCATCATGTGGCATGTCCCAAGGTAATGACATGGTGAGTGAAAATATCATTTGTGATGATTGTGATGATGTGCTCAACATTGATGATCTTACATGTATACATGGTAGTGTTGTAGATTCTATGGACTTGAGCATATCTAGCAAAAATGACTTACATTCTTGTGCTGATAGTCCATGCATATCATTTGGAGATTCCTTGAATACCTTTTGTGATGATATGCTTGATACTCCTTGTTTCCATGATCTATGTGCTTCTATTTCCTCTAGTTGTTGTTTGACTAACCATGTAGAGGAAACAAGAGAAAATAGTGCACACATCATTAATGAGGAAATTGCTAGAGGAGCAAAGAAGGACATCACCTTGTTGGAGAGGAAATGCTATGAGTGTCAAGAGCATGGACATGGATATCCTACTCTTGATGATAAAGAAACTCCCTCTCCAAAAGAATCATCATCAACCTCCGATGTTCACATGTGCCTCATGGCAAGAGGTAATACTGAGGTATCATCTACTCTTTGTAATGATATTGATGAGAGTAATGATGAATGTGATAGGGATATGAGTCAAGAAATATATGAAATTGGTAATTCTCTTCGTGGGGTAAATAAGAACACTTATGAGATGTTTAAAGATCTTATCACTCATTTTGGAAAGTGTAATGATTTACTTCACGAAGAGCAAGAACAAAATGAAAAACTTGATTGTAACCTTCTTGATGCTCTAGAAACTCTTAGAGACTTAGAGTCTTCTAAAGAAGAGATTGAAGTTGCTCATGATCAACTTAAAGAGGATTTTGAGCACCTTGACCTTGTCTACAAGAATGTCAAAGGAGAGCTCACCAAACTCTCTAAGTCTTATGAGGAACTTCAAGCTACTCATGTGAAGTCTCTAGTTTCTTCTAGCTCCTCTCATATTGTCAATGATGCTTGTGCTACTAACTCTACTTCTTGTGAAGCATCTATCTTGAAGGAGAATGTTGAGCTAAGGGCTCAACTTGTTTTTCTAACTAGCAATTATGGGAAATTAGAAGAAAGTCATGAAAAGCTCTCGGGCTCTCATGATGACCTTCTAATCTCCCATGAAAGGCTAAAGTTAGCTCATGAGGCTATTGTGACTAAGGTAACATCTCGTGAGCCTCATGTGGACATTAGCACTATATTTACTCAAAATGATTTATTGACATATGCTAGTCCTAGTAATTCATCTAGACATATTATAGCTGATTCTTGTGATGAATTTCTCTCATTGCCTTGATGCTCTAATAATGAAGTTTATACTTCCTCTAGTACTTTTGTTGATACTAACCTTGTAGAGGAAAACAAAGAGCTCAAGGCTCAAGTCACTATTTTGAAGAAAGACTTGGAAATGTGTCATGAAGGAAATTCCACTCTCAACAATATTTTGAGAGGTCAAAAATCCCCTCATGACAAGGGTGGACTTGGTTTCATCTCCAACAACAAGAAGTCCGAGCAAAGGAATAAGGAACAAGACCAAGTCAAGAATCCGGCCAACATCACATGCTTCAAGTGCAAGAATGTTGGACACCATATGAGATCTTGTCCATTGAAGAAGAAGGCTTCAAATGTGAAGCAACAAGGGAAGCGGCCTCAAGTTCAATCTCAAGGTAAACCTCAAGCTGAAGAAAGGCCACTACCAATAATGAACCAAGGAAATGCTCCCCAAATTGAGAAAGTAAAGAAGAAGAGAAGGGGGAGCACATGTTGCTATATTTGTCGTGAGAAGGGACACATATCTTCATCTTGTCCCAACGGTAACATCCCTAAGCCTCCTCTAGTCAATGATCATTATTTGCTTAGGAAGGATGTTGTTGGCAATTTGTTTGCCAAGTTTGTTGGCCCCCAAAGTGGTTTGGAAATGGAAAAGGCCATTTGGGTTGCCAAGCCTATTGTGTCTAACTTCTTAGGACCCAACTTGGTTGGGGACCATCAAGCTCAACCTTGATCAATAGGTGTGTGGAGGACATTGGAGATTTGGCTAGTTCATCAAGAAAAGAATATTCACCATTTATTTGTTTGAGCCAAGTCATGTGGATTATCTTCATATTACCTATCCAGTGTTCCTCCTTGTGGTAACTTGTATTTGTATTGCTTACATTGAAAGTTACTCGCCCCCTGCATGCTTAGGTTTTGTATCTAGCATGTGCATTTATATGTTGTACTTCCTAGTATGCTTGATTTATGTTATCTAGCATGTGTAGGTTGCATTGCACATCATATAGTGTTGCTTGTTGTCTTGAGCCTTATTTGTATGTTGTTTGGCTCTTGCGAGATATTAGTGGATCATCACATTATGGGGGAGTGTTATGTTCTGTGCGCATCACAAACACAAAATGTGAATATGAGAAATACCACATAGTATTGATACTCAATATTATCTAGTCACTATGTGGTATGTCAAGCTCATTTGAAATTCAGATTCTCAAAGTATCCATTAATTATCTCTTTTAGGTGGTTATTTGCCTCTGTTGTATGCCTGCCGTGGTATCCATAAAGTTGCACCAGAAAAGTTCTGGATACCCCGTGCGCACGGGGTCTTTTGACCCCCGTGCACATGGGGTGTTGCGTAACTCTCTGGGTACCCCGTGCGCACGGGGTCTTGCGTAACTCCCTGGATACCCCGTGTGCACGGGGTCTTTTGACCCCCGTGCGCACGGGGTGTTTGTTGATTATGATCTTGTGCTACTTCAGATTCTACCACCGAGTGTTAATTCCAAATACCAATTGGTATTTCTTCTTGTGGTAGAATTTTATGATCATCTTCTTCTCGGCTTGTGCTTCAACTTGCCTTATCTCACTCCTTGTACTATCTATTATCTACTTGAGTGAGATAAGCCTTTGAGCATGTGTGTAATGTATATCCTATATGCTCTTTGGTTTTTGCTTAGTTCATATGTTGTACTTTGTGTGCGGTCCTGTGTGGATTCGTCACTTTGATATAATTTGGAAAACTTGAATGTTGTATGTCATTATTGGAGTATTCATCTTTTAAGTGTTCTTTTGCCCAAATTATATCTCTTTGGATCTTGGTAGGCATGTGCATGCATATTTATTTATATACTTCTCCATGCCTTGCTTGCTCTCTTGATCCTCTATATAGGGTAAACTCCATAATATCATTAATGGTTAAAGGTGTGCATGAAATTCAAGTTCATATCCTTTTGCACATACTTATTGTGGAGTTTTCCTATGTATTGTGGTTGTGCTTACTACTTCGGACCCAATAAGTTTGGGGACCAAATTATACCTTAATGTGTTTTAGGTACATTGGAGAAGCATTGGATGATTGGCTTATTCATAAGGAAGGTGGAGACACCATGGAAAATTATTAGAGCCAAGCTTGGTTGATTCATTGATTTGAGAGAGAAGATAAATGAAAACCCGGTTCGGTTGTAAGTGTTTCATTCTCACCATGTAAACCCGGTTATACAAAATTTGGGTCTTTTTGTTGGATATGCATCAAACTCCCACACTTACTATATTCTCAATAAATCCACGGGATGTGTTGAGGAAATGGTGAATGTGGAGTGTGATGAGAATAACGGCCTCCATGCGGAGCAATTTGTTTCAAGTGTTGTAGGTGATGAGGCTCCTTCCCAAGCTACAAGTACAATGGGGATTGGTCATATTCTTCCACAAGAAACACCCCTTGTCCATGTAGAAGAACAAGGAGTAAGAGCCCCTCTTGTAGATCGACCATAAGGGAAGTCATCACCCCCAACACAAGAGCAAGATGTTATGGGAGATCATATACCTATCCAAGAACAAGATCAAGTCCCTCATGTTCGCGTACTAGATCAAGGGCCTCTTGAACCAATGCTTTATCTCTTGGTAACAAGTATTTACTTCATGCATTTATTCAAGTTAGAGTCAACATTGTGTGTGTTGCATCATGGCATGATTAGTACTTGTTGAGTGAGTGCTTGTATGTTTTGCACATATGTTTGCACTCATGAGTTGGTGGATATATTTTGGACCCATGCTTAGCATGATTATCATATTGGATATATCTATTATCCCTTGTCCAAAATATGTTCTTTGGATCCTTTGAATGTTTGATTCTTTTGTCATATCATTTTGGTGCATTCTATGGATGCTCAATATAGTGTGAATTTCTTCATTTGTTCATAACTGGATATGTGCATTTGATTCCACTCATAATATGAGAAATGCACAAATTAAGGAGGAACTCATACTATATTGGCCGTCTAGATTTTTCTTCCATTTTGGCACTTGTTGCCAATGGGGGAGAAGTCTAGAGGGTTTAGGTGAAGTGGGTTGGTTCCTGTCATTCATGCTTATCTACTTTTGTTGTGCTTGCTCATTGCATGGATGTGTATATAGAGGAAACTCCTCCACGTTATTTCCTGTGCATATATTGTGGGGGAGTTTGCTCTATATATTGTGATTCTACTAGCATCAAATTCTTGTGTAGTATTTCGATGCTAGTACAACTGGTTTTGATAACATCAACTATCTTTGTGATGTTTGAAGCTATCAAAACCACCTCAAGTATACAATTTATTCTCGGATAGATTGCATACTTGTTTTAAATTCATTATATAAACCCTCTTGTTGAGATTGTCATCAATTACCAAAATGGGGGAGATTGAAAGGGCATGTAGCCCCTAAGTGTGGTCTTGGTAATTAAATGACAATCTCTATGGACTAATGTTTTCAGTGAGATATATTTGAAGGTTTTGTCCATAGATAGTGCCTCAAGGATATTGGACGGAATCAAGGATGAAGTCCATATATATGAAGATAGTGCATCAAGGATATTGGACGGAATCAAGGATGAAGTCCATATATATATATGAAGATATATTTGCCCTATGCTTTGGTACTAAATGACAATTCCTATGGAGCATCAAGTGCATTGAATCTTATATGAAGATATGTTCCATAGTGATGCTTGAAGTGCATTGGGCTGTTTTGTGAAGTCTGCCATCAAAGCATCCGAAGAAGTCCTCATGGTATCCTTCTCTGGATACCCCATGCACACGGGCTTGTACCGTGCGCACGGGGTCGAGTGTCAACTCTCTGGATACCCCATGCTTACTTGGCCTAGGTGTTGGCTCTCAAGATCCCATATCCAGTGAGGTTTCAAGTTGGTCTTCGGGTACTTCTATAGAAGCCATCAAGATTGGTTTCAATGCCTAATCTAATTATGTTCATGATGGAGTGCATTGGAGGATCTCAAAGATTGATATATTTGGGCTTCTGAGGATCAAGGCTTGAGAGAATAATCCAAGATAAGAATTCAAGTTATGGTCTCAAGACAAGATCATGGTGAGCTCATGTGTTGGGTTTCGGTTGATCAAGTCTTGAAGCAAGCAACTAGAGTGACGAATTCATTATGCCTCTCAAGAGACTGTGATGGAGTTTTTAGAAGGGCAAGTGGTGACCAAGATGATATTCATAGTGGAACTTGATATGGTCATGGAAGAGTCTTTGGTGATATAGTCTTGAAGCAATGAAGGGAAATGAAGAGTTCATTGTGGCTTTCAAGAAACCAAGATGGAGCTTCGAGTAAAGATGTTGGTTGACCAAGATGAAGCTCAAAGATTATATCTAAGTGGTCAACTCTCAAAGCACAAACATTGTACCACGTGAGATCAAGTGATCTAGTGGTATGGTAAGTAATTGTGAATTGTGCTTTGTTACCTAACCCATGCTATGTGTTTGGTATGTCTATGTGGGTTAGGTGTTTCTCATGGGCTTGCATCAAAAGGAAAGATCTCAAGTAGCCTATGTGTGGATGACATCAAGTGGTGATGGTCATTGGGTTCGAGGATTCCAAGTGCAAGATGAGAAGCCGGAGGTTATATGCTTTGAAGCTTGCGGTCCACATCATGATAATGCTCATGTGAAGATGGGCTTAAGTTAAGGCTTCCCTCATTGCAATATGAGGAATCAATTCAAGCATCTTCACCAAGTGGTTGTGGACAAGAAAGGGATTCCAACTTGAGACAAGAATTGGAGTCATCACCAAGCTCAAGTTGAATATGCAAGGCAAAGGTATACCTTAGCTAGGTTTTCCTAGTTTTGCCGGTCTCATGGTGCTTGGAGGGAGACCGGATTATAGGTTTGATAGCCGTACTATCAAGAGGGACTCTCGGGCAAGTAGCTTGATCATGTCGCATGTAGAGAGCTCAAACCTTTGCATTACTTGCATCATTATTTATTGTTGATCTTGGGTGGTTCTCTATGTGAGGACCTTGGGCTTTTCCATAGCTTCAAAACAAGCCCAAGATCATCGAATTTGGAGTCCGTATGCCAAAGTTATCACTGTTTTAGTGGGCTGCTGCAGGCTGTTCTGGGTACCCCGTGGACACGGGGTTTTGACCCCTGTGGGCACGGGGCCCCATGCACACGGGCATGTACCGTGCGCACGGGGTCTAAACCCCCGTGGGCACGGGGTGTCCAGGAAGTGCCCGTTGGAGCCCCAACGGCTAGTTTTGGAAGTTGGCTATAAAAGAGCCCTTCCTCCCCACCGGTTTGGGGGTTGTTCATTCACATTCTAAACATCATTTTGATCCTCTTACCACCTCTCCCAAACCCCTATCTCCCTTCTAAGTGAAGGGTGATTTGTGGATGGATCTTGGAGTCATTTGTTGATTTCTTCCATTGCATCCCCTCTCTTCAATCTCCCACTTTCTTGAGTTGCATCTAGTGAGATTGAGAGAGTGAGTTGAGCATTTGTTGCTTGACGTTGCATTGCATTTGTTGCATTGGTTTGAGCTCCCCGCATCAATTTGTTCGTGTGAGAGCCCGTGAGTTTATTACTCTTGGAGGCTTCGCTTCCTAGACCGTTTGGTGATATCTTGAGAAGATTGTGAAGAGGCCTATGTGGCCAAGGTTCTCCCAGAAGCTTCCTTTTGTGGTGTGCTCCGAGGAAGGGTGTTCAAGTGGCCTAGGTGGTCAAGTTCCTCCGGAAGCTTCCGTGGTTGTGGTGTGCTCCGGAGAGGTTTGTAAAGGTGTGGTGGTCGCCTTCAAGACCAACCCCGAGTGAATCGAGGCTCATCTGTTGGGGGTGACTCGAAAGGGAGAATACGGTGAGTCACTTGGTGACGCCCCGGAGCTTTGGCTACGGCACCGCTCTAACGGAGATTAGCACTCTCACGAGTGTGAACTTCGGGATAAATCCGCGTCCCTGACTCACTTGTGGTTATCTCATTCCCACACCCTTTACTTTCCGCAATTCATACTTGCCCATATTGATATATCTTGTGATAGTTGAATTGCTTAGTTGTTCCTTCATTTCCATATCTTGTGATATAGTTTGTGCTTGCTAGTTTGCTTAATTGCCTATCTTGTTTAGCATAGGTTGTTGGTGCACCTAGTTGAGCCTACCATATTTGGGATTTGTGCTTGAAAAGTATCCGTTAGTTTAATTCCGCATTAGGATAAAGCCAAATCCGTAAAAGTTTTAAAACTCCTATTCACCCCCCCCCCTCTAGTCGTCATCTAGATCATTTCAAAGTTGCTACTAAACTTCGTAGGTCCACAAGGACACGTTCCACACCAAAGTGGTATGGCAACCCTGTCCTGGAAATCATGTTGTTAGACAACGGTGAACCTTCGAACTATGAAGAAGCGATGGCGGGCCCAGATTCCAACAAATGGCTTGAAGCCATGCAATCCGAGATAGGGTCCATGTATGAAAACAAAGTATGGACTTTGACAGACTTTCCTGATGATCGGCGAGTGATAGAAAACAAATGGATCTTTAAGAAGAAGACGGGCGCGGATGGTAATGTTACCATCTATAAAGCTCGACTTGTCATTAAGGGTTATCGGCAAGTTCAAGGGGTTGACTACGATGAGACTTTCTCTCCCATAGCGAAGTTGAAGTCCTTCTAAATCATGTTAGCAATTGCCGCATACTATGATTATGAGATATGGCAAATGGACGTCAAAACGGCATTCCTTCACGGCTATCTTAAGGAAGAACTATATATGATGCAGCCGGAAGGTTTTGTCGATCCTGAGAATGCTAACAAGGTATGCAAGCTCCAGCGATCCATTTATGGGCTGGTGCAAGAATCTCGGAGTTGGAACATTCGCTTTGATGAGATGATCAAAGCGTTTGGGTTTATGCGGACTTATGGAGAAGCCTGCGTTTACAAGAAAGTGAGTGGGAGCTCTGTAGCATTTCTCATATTATATGTAGATGACATACTTTTGATGGGAAATGATATAGAACTTTTGGACAGCATTAAGGCCTACTTGAACAAGTGTTTTTCAATGAAGGACCTTGGAGAAGCTTCTTACATATTAGGCATCAAGATCTATAGGGATAGATCGAGACGCCTCATAGGTCTTTCACAAAGCACATACCTTGATAAGATATTGAAGAAGTTGAATATGGATCAGTCTAAGAAAGGGTTCTTGCCTGTATTGCAAGGTGTGAGATTGAGCTCGGCTCAATGCCCGACCACGGCAGAAGATATAGAAGAGATGAGTGTCATCCCCTATGCCTCAGCCATAGGGTCTATTATGTATGCCATGTTGTGTACCAGACCTGATGTAAACCTTGTCGTAAGTTTGGTAGGAAGGTACCAAAGTAATCCCGGCAAGGAACACTGGACAACGGTTAAGAATATCCTGAAGTACCTGAAGAGGACTAAGGATATGTTTCTCGTTTATGGAGGTGACGAAGAGCTCGTCATAAAGGGTTACGTCGACGCTAGCTTCGACACAGATCTGGATGACTCTAAGTCACAAACCAGATATGTGTATATTTTGAATGGAGGGGCAGTAAGCTGGTGCCGTTGCAAGCAAAGCATCGTGGCGGGATCTACATATGAAGCGGAGTACATGGCAGCCTCGGAGGCAGCGCATGAAGCAATATGGATGAAGGAGTTCATCACCGACCTAGGAGTCATACCCAATGCGTCGGGGCCGATCTCTCTCTTCTGTGACAACACTGGAGCTATTGCCCTTATCAAGGAGCCCAGGTTTCACAAGAAGACCAGGCACATCAAGCGTCGCTTCAACTCCATTTGTGAAAATGTTCAAGATGGAGACATAGATATTTGCAAAGTGCATACGGATCTGAATGTCGCAGATCCGTTGACTAAACCTCTTCCACGAGCGAAACATGATCAACACCAGAACTCTATGGGTGTTTGATTCATCACAATGTAACTAGATTATTGACTCTAGTGCAAGTGGGAGACTGTTGGAAATATGCCCTAGAGGCAATAATAAAATGATTATTATTATATTTCCTTGTTCATAATAATTGTCTGTTATTCATGTTATAATTGTGTTACCGGAAATCGTAATACATGTGTGAATACGTAGACCACAACATGTCCCTAGTAAGCCTCTAGTTGACTAGCTCGTTTATCAATAGATAGTCATGGTTTCCTGACTATGGACATTGGATGTCATTGATAACGGGATCACATCATTAGGAGAATGATGTGATGGACAAGACCCAATCCTAAGCATAGCACAAGTCCGTGTAGTTCGTTTGCTAGAGCTTTTCCAATGGCAAGTATCTTTTCCTTAGACCATGAGATCGTGTAACTCCCGGATACCGTTGGAATGCTTTGGGTATACCAAACAACACAACGTAACTGGGTGACTATAAAGGTATACTACGGGTATCCACGGAAGTATCTGTTGGGTTGACACAGATCGAGATTGGGATTTGTCACTCCGTATGACGGAGAGGTATCTCTGGGCCCACTCAGTAATGCATCATCATAATGAGCTCAATGTGACCAAGTGTTTGGTCACGGGATCATGCATTACGGTACGAGTAAAGTGACTTGCTGGTAGCGAGATTGAACGGGGTATTGGGATACCGACGATCGAATCTCGGGCAAGTAACGTACCGATTGAAAAAGGGAATTGTATACGGGGTTACTTGAATCCTCGACATCGTGGTTCATCCGATGAGATCATCGAGGAGCATGTGGGAGCCACCATGGGTATCCAGATCCCGTTGTTGGTTATTGACCAGAGAGTCGTCTCGGTCATGTCTGCATGTCTCCCGAACCCGTAGGGTCTACACACTTAAGGTTCGGTGACGCTAGGGTTGTAGAGATATTAGTATGCAGTAACCCGAAAATTGTTCGGAGTCCCGGATGAGATCCCAGACATCACGAGGAGTTCCAGAATGGTCCGGAGGTGAAGAATTATATATAGGAAGTCAAGTTTCGGCCATCGGGAAAGTTTCGGGGGTCACCGGTATTGTACCGGGACCACCGGAAGGGTCCCGGGGGTCCATCGGGTGGGGCCACCTATCCCGGAGGGCCCCATGGGCTGAAGTGGGAGAGGAACCAGCCCCTGGTGGGCTGGTGCGCCCCCTCCCTTGGGCCCCCCTGCGCCTAGGGTTGGAAACCCTAGGGGTGGGGGCGCCTCCACTTGGCTTGGGGGGCAAGCCACCCCCTTGGCCGCCGCCCCCCCCTTGGAGATTGGATCTCCTAGGGCTGGCGCCCCCCCCCCTAGGGGCCCTATATAAAGAGGGGGAGGGAGGGCTGCGCACCCATGCTCCTGGCGCCTCCCTCTCCCTCTGCTACACCTCTCCCTCTCGTAGAGCTTGGCGAAGCCCTGCCGAGATCACTGCTGCATCCACCACCACGCCACCGTGCTGCTGGATCTCCATCAACCTCTCCTTCCCCCTTGCTGGATCAAGAAGGAGGAGACGTCTTCCCCAACCGTACGTGTGTTGAACGCGGAGGTGCTGTCCGTTCAGCACTAGGATCATCGGTGATTTGGATCACGACGAGTACGACTCCCTCAACCCCGTTCTCTTGAACGCTTCCGCTCGCGATCTACAAGGGTATGTAGATGCACTCCTCTCTCTCCTTGCTAGATGAACTCCATAGATTGATCTTGGTGAAGCGTAGAATTTTTTTATTTTCTGCAACGTTCCCCAACAGCCCCGACCACCACCATTGTCTCATAGCCACGCTAGTTCCTCCTACTTTCATGCTCGTCGTCGTGAGATGCCCCAACCACCACCACCACCGTCTCACGGCCATTCCCGTCCGCCCTTCTTCAACCTCCCACCATTTTTCCACGGCGAACATCTACTGCACTCTGGCGAGGTCGATTTGCTGCAAACGGCAAAAGAAAAGCTGGAACCGGCTAGTGGCAGAGCTGGAACCGGCCACCGCAAATGATGCAGCCAGCTGCGGTGCTGGAACCGGGCACCGCTGCGGTGCTGGAACTGGGGCACCGCAAATGCTGCATCCGGCAAAGGAAGAGCTGGATCTAGCTAGAGGTGAAGCTGGAACCAGCCACCGTAAATGATGCAACTAGATGTGATGCTGGAGCGAGCCTCTGCAAAAGCTACAACCAGCACATGCTTTTGCTGGAACCAAGGATGAAGGAAGCTACCGACGGCGGCGCTCGGGATTTAACGACCGGCGGAAATGCTGGAACCAGCACATTTTTTTGCTGGAACCAGTGATGCAGAAAGCTGGAAGGACAGCACTGAACAATGTGACCGACGGCAAAAATCTGCATCCGCGTTTGCCGGAGCTGCAACCGTCACCGGGGAAAGCTATATCCATTGTCGGGGGCGGTGCTGGGACTATGAATGGAGAAGCTGCAACCGTTCCACAGTGGTGCTGCTACCGGCGGCAAGCTGGGTGCCAGGCGGCGTTGGCAGTGCGGCGACTTCGAGGCGGGTGCCGATGCGGGGACTGCGTTTTGCTGCAATCGGCTGTTTTTTGCTGGGATCAGCACTGCCAGATGCTGGAACCGGCGGACCATGGAAGCAATTTTTGTAAGCGGGACGAGGGTGGCGAGCGACAGCGAACTGGCGGTGCGGAGGTGCTGCGAGCTCGCTTGACTCGCGCGACGTTGTGGCGGGGGCTGGCGGCGCTTGTGCCGGAGCGAGTTGGAGGAAGGAAGGCTCGATGCGGGGCAGGAACGAAGTGAATACAGAGAGATCGAACGGTTCGCGAGACCCGAATTGAACGGTTAGGACGCGACCGGCCGAAAGATTGGACCGGCGCGCCGGCGCCTATCAGCGCCCTTACACCATTGGCTGAGAAAAATGACTTTTCTCACCGCCCCACACTAATCTATCCTGTAAAAAGGTAATGCACTTGATGGGCTAGTTTGGATCCTACGGATGAGGGTCTAGTGCATGCGCTTATTCTCCTTGTCGAGCGCAGGCGGTGGCCGGCAGCCATATGTACCAGCAGCACCGTGGAAAGTTTGCTGGCGCAGAGGTCAGTGCGTGATGTTTCCTACTGCCCTGTCCTAAAATATGAGACGCTTTTCGCAGTTTAAATAAACTAATTTTTATTTTTATTTTTGGACGGAGCTAGTAAATAAGATGACATATAAAGAGATTTTCTAGACCTAACCACGAGTCAACAACAGTTCTGACATAGTCTTTTGGTTTCAAAAATATTTGTGGCACCACTAAAACAAATGGAATTATAATTTCTTGTGTCCAACATCAATTTAAGACAAAAGTTTGGAACTGGCTCAAATTTTTTGTACTCCGCTGAAATATTTTGACCAAAATGCAAAATTACCATTTACAAGATCAAAATTTTGGTATTGAAATTAATGTTAGAAGTGAAACCAATTACCCGCTCAAACATAATGTTTGGAAATAATTACGTCAAAATTAATTCTCACTATTAATAGTCAAATCACCTCGTAAGGGCAACACAACAAAGCTTGACGCTCCAGGCTTCCTCCTTATGGATGAATCAGAAATCAATTTCTCAACCTTGTAGCTAATGTGCTCCCACAACTTCGTGTTCCCGTCTTCGATAAACATTTCTTCAAGAACCATGGCGTTCTCGGCAAAGAATTTTATCAGCTTGGCACCAAGACAATTCGCCGCCCCAAGCCGAAACTGCAAGGCCACTCTCGCCAAAGAGCTCCCTAAGCAGTCGAACGAGTGCTGGCTCAGGCCAGGGATCTCGGAGACCTCGTTGTAGTTGGCGGCATCATTTCCTTCAGGTGACATCGCCGTCGGCTTTGAGTTTCGATGGCGGGTTAGAAGATCGATGGACTTTTCACGGTCAGCACTGAACTTCCTTTCGAGGAAGCAGTTTTCATCATCGTGCTCGCGCCAGTAGTGTAGGTAGTGATGGTCCGCGGTGAGGTTGATCCGGAGGTCGTGGAGCATGGGGCAGCAGCGGAGCAGGTTCGCGATCGCCACTGCCGCCGTCTTACCTTTGGGCCTGTGCACTCCGTGCAGTTCAAGGCGCTGGAGGATGGAGAAGGTAGGCAGGAGCTCAGCCCTCCTCTCCTCGCTGAGCACAGCCATGTCCTCGAGGGGGTTTACGTTTAGCTTCAGCTCCTTCACACCGGCGACGTTGTGAAGGAATCGCCAAAAGCTCTCGAGGTTGCCCTCGTCGGTTTGCTTGTGGCGGCTCAGAATTTTGTTCACTCTATCATTGCGGGCGCGCGGCACAAAATGCAGGTCGGCATGTGCCAAGTCCGGCGGCGGTGGGCTCAGTGAGAACGGCCGGAAAACCCCCTTATACCTGAAGCGACATAGCTTCGGCGCGTCGATCTCCGCCGGGACAATGCTGGCCTTGTCCACTATGTAGTGTCGCAGCGAGCCATCGTTGTTCTTCCAGTTGCACCTCTCTAAGGAGAGCACGGTGGCCGCAGGGAGCCGGAGCTAAAGTAAAAATATTCATGGATTTTTAAAAGTAAAATTAAAATAGAAAAATAAAAAGGAAAGGAAGGGGAAAAGATAAAGGAAATAGACAAAAACCGAGAAAACCAAAAGAAAAGAAGTTGATGAAAAATACTTGTGAATATCTAAAACCTTACCAAAACCTATGGAAGAAAGGCTCTCTAAACCGTGAATATGGGTCAGCCCATATGTCGTGCGAGCACTCCCGGGGGGTCCGTGTTACCTGGCTACTCCCCGACCTATATGGAAATAGGAACCGTGTAAAAGGCAAGTGGACGACATCCACAGCTATACACACTAAGATGTGTATTAACTAGACCTTAATCGTGTTAGGGCTCACTGCATATGGGCTTCAACACAAGGAAGCTCATAACTTGGCTCGCCGACCACATTCACCAGCATTGCCCTCACCACTATTGGACGTCCACGGAGACATCAGTAAACCTCAGCCACTTGAAGTGCGGCACACAAGCGTGCACAAAGACACCAAACTACAGCTGCTATTTCAAAGCAGAATGTCCTTATAACTAGGGAAATATCAGGATGCCCAATGCTATACTAACAAGGACAAGGACAGGTCAAATAGCAGAATATCTTTCTAATTGGACAAAAACACGACGAAGGGGGGTTTCTTATTGGAGCAAAGCTTTAGCCTGTACCCATTGGCCAGGGACCAAATCATACCCTCCATGTTTCTAGAAAACCATTTCACCGTAGTACCGACTAACCCCGGTTTCTCATCCCATTGATGCGCATAATATTATTCCTAAATATGAGACGTTCGTCAGATATATTTTTGATTGAGGAATATAAAGCCATGTGGTCAGATCTGTCAGCCAGGCATTCAATGTCCCAAGACAGTTGATGAGCGTATGCAGATGAGTTGAGCCATATGCATCGGCAATTGGGTCCATCATGTGTGCTATGATATGCACAAGACGCTGGGTCGGCGGTAGCGCCTAGAGTAGGAAGGGGTGTGCGGCTCGGCCGTGAGGTTGATGGGCAGCCGCGCCGTGGTGGAGCCTTTCACGGTATCGTTCGTGTCGGGCGTGAAGGAGATGCGGTATTCATGGCTAGCAGTATACTACGGTTAAACTAAATCGGTTGGCTGCGGTGGGCAGAGTCCCCTTTAGTGAAGCCGGACATACTTTAGTGAAACGCTGGAATGGGTTGTCCGACGGCCCAGTTTACCATAGCCGTCGTTTTGGCCTATGCAACAGTAGCACATAGAACATCAGGGCCAGGATTTGACAGATGGTTGTACACAGAAGATCCAATAGTTAGAAACGTCTATATTGTGAACCGACGGCTAGAAGCGCAAATCGTTGAGAGGGCTCGCTTTAGGCTAAGTTTTATACTTTTCTATAAATTTAAAGAGTTTGTAATCGCATGGATAAACAAACATTAATCGTTAATTTTTTATCTAATGTAGGAATTGTTTTAGGAAAGTTTTGAGAAGAAATCGGAATAGTTATCCAACATCCGTATGTACTCCCTTTGGAGTACGTGTTTGGGAAGAGAACGTCTAATTATTTCTCTATACGCGGATACACTTCCGCATCTCGCAGATCGATCGGCGCCGCGCGCGATGGGTGACTCGCAGATCGCCGCCGACGCCGGAAGCGACCGCCTGAGCAACCTCCGCGACGGCGTAATCGGTCACATCCTCTCCTTCCTCGAAACCAGGGAGGCCGCTCGCGCCGCGACGCTCTCGCCGCGGTGGCGCCACGTCATGGCCAGCGTCCACACCGTCTCCATGTCCATGGAGCCGCTGGGACGGCCCGTCTTGGGCTACGGCTACGATGGCCGGTACGACCGCAACAAGGCGCGGTTCATCGCCGACGTCACCGCCGCCCTCTTCTCCCGCAACCGTCGCCCGTCCCCCGCCGCCGCCTCGGCGCCCCTGCGCGCGCTCCGCGTATCCATGGAAAGATACTGCCCCGAAGACGGGTCCAAGGTGGACCAGTGGGTCTCCTACGCCCTGTGGCATGCCGCCCCAGAGTTCGGGCTCGACCTCCGCCTTGGCCGCGGCCCCATCTGCAGTGGCCCCGGCAGCCTCCACCGCTTCCATGACGATGTCGCCGCCGATTGCCTTGTTGGGGATCAAGCCGTCGCCGGGAATCCTCCCAGGTCTGACGACCCCGACGACAACCGTTCCCTCCGCGCGCACCCCGAAGACGATGTCCCGTCCAGCGACGATGAGGAGACGGCAGCTCGATCGTGGAATCCGGCGTGTGGAGAGTACACCTACACCGTCCCGAGGGGACTCTTCTCTTGCGCCGCGCTGCGATCGCTCCGTCTAGGCTACTGCAGGCTCTCCCCGCCGGCAGCCGTCAGCCTGCCAGCTCTCGAGGCCCTCCACCTCACCCACATCCACGGAGACGAGGAGGACGACGATGTGCAGAGGCTGATCTCCGGCTGTCGGCGCCTGGCCGACCTGACGCTCGAGGCTTGTGGAACGGTGACCGCGCTCTCTCTCCTCAACAACACACACCTCCGCAGGCTCGCCCTCCGGTGCTGCCCTATGTATAGCTTCTGTACTTATGTACGTATATTGTACGTATTGTAACACATTCATTATATATAATGAGATAAGCCACCCCTAGAGGGTTGTGCTGGTTCCCCAAAACTTATTGTCTTACATGGTATCAATCTAGGTTACGATCGCTTCCGCTTCCAAACCCTAATACCCGCACCGCCGCCGCAGCCGCCGCCGCCTTCACCGCCGCCATGTCGAGCGCCGCCACCACCGGTTCCACTGCTGCGGGGTTCCTCCCGGCCTCTCTTGCGGCTCTGCTCAACCTCCCGCTCGATGCCGTCGCCGTTCCGGCTCCGATCGGGACCAGGAGCATCGGCTCCGTCTACTCCACGCCGCCGGCGCCCTCGCTTGGGCGCGACCTCGTGGTCCACACCGCGGCGCCGCCGTCCGCTGCGGACTCCGCGGGCGTCGTCCCGCCGCTCCTGCCGCAAGCGGATCACACTGCCCCGCTGGCGGGGTTGGTGGCGTCCGCCCCGGCCGCGGGCCTTGCGGCGTCCGACCCGGCCGCGAGCTTTGCGGCGTCCGCCCTGGCTGCGGTCCCGCCTCCTCCCGCATCGGCTTCGGTGCCTCCGGCTGCCTCCATGGTGTTTGCACCCCAGGCAGCCCCTTCGATGGGATCGTCTTCGCCGCCGCCGTTTCACTTCGGTCATCTCATCACCATCAAGCTCTCCGCCGACAACTACATCTTCTGGCGTGCGCAGGTTCTCCCGCTCTTGGGGAGTCACTACCTGCTAGGCTACGTCGACGGATCGCTTCCCTGCCCACCCGCACTGGTAGACAGCGTGCACGGTCCGGTCTACAATCCGGCCCATCGCATCTGGACGGGGCAGGACCAGGCGAACCTCTCCTCCATCCAGGGGTCGCTCTCGCCGGCAGTTGCCGGACTTGTTGTCTTCGCGAAGACGTCTCATGAGGCCTGGACCATCTTTGAGCGAACATTTGCAGCGCAGTCCCAGGCTCGTGTCTCTGCACTCCGTCATCAGCTTGGAGAGTGTCAGAAGCTTGACTCCACTGCCACTGAGTTCTACAACAAGGTCAAGGGCCTCGCCGACACATTGGCCTCCATTGGACAGCCCCTCACCGACTCCGAGTTCAACTCGTTTATTGTCAATGGTCTTGATGAGGAGTATGATGCCTTAGTCGAGATCATCAACGAGCGGGGCAACTCGACACCCATGCTGGCACACGAGGTTTTCTCTCGGCTCCTTCTCACTGAGCAACGGGTCGAGACACGCCGCTCCAGGGGCACTGGCTCCCTCTCGGCCAACGCCGCCACCAAGGGTGGCCGCTCTTCTTCATCACCCCGGTCTCCCTTGGGGCTGCCACCGTCGCCCGCCTCGGCCCCCCCACCTACTGCGACCTTACCGGGGGCTGGCGGTCCACGTGTGTGCCAGCTTTGTGGCCGCGATGGGCACTGGGCCTCCAAGTGTCATAAGCGCTTCCAGCGAAGCTTCCTTGGTCTTGGCAATGACGGCAAAGATACACGCAACAATGCCCGTCAGGTCGCCATGGCTGATCGTCCCGCGCCGCAGAAGCAACAGGGACACACTCAGTCCTACTCCATCGATCCACACTGGTACATGGACTCTGGGGCGACAGAGCATCTGACCAGCGAGATGGGGAAGCTTCACACTCGTGAACCCTATCATGGCTCCGACAAGATCCACACCGCCAATGGAGCAGGTATGCACATCTCTCATATTGGTCAAGCATCTCTTCTCACTAGACATGCCAATAGGAGTCTTCAGCTTTGGAATGTTCTTCGAGTTCCATCTGTGACCCGTAATCTTCTTTCCGTTCCTAAACTCACACGAGATAATAATGTGCTTTGTGAATTTCACCCTTTTGATCTTTTTATTAAGGATCGGGGCACGAGGGACATTCTTCTTAGTGGGCGGTTGTGCCAGGGCCTCTACCGTCTGGAGCATCCTGGCGTCGCCCGTGTTTTCAGTGGAGTTTGGGTCTCTCCGTCACAGTGGCATGCTCGTCTTGGTCACCCGGCCACACCTATTGTCCGTCATATTTTGCGTCGTCATGAGCTTCCTAGTTTGTCTAGTAATAAAGATGTAGCAGTGTGTGATGCTTGTCAGCAAGGGAAGAGTCATCAACTTCCTTTTTCAGAGTCCAGTCGTGAGGTGAAACATCCTTTAGAACTTGTGTTTTCAGATGTATGGGGTCCTGCTCAGACTTCTGTCAGTGGTCATAATTACTATATCAGTTTCGTTGATGCTTATAGTCGCTTTACCTGGCTTTACCTTATTAAACGCAAATCTGATGGGTTTGATATTTTTGTTCAGTTTCAAAAACATGTTGAACGTCTTCTCAAGCACAAAATTGTTCATGTCCAGTCGGACTGGGGGGGCGAGTATCGCAACCTCAACTCCTTCTTTCAGTCGCTTGGGATAGCTCATCGTTTAGCATGTCCACATACACATCAGCAGAATGGTTCAGTCGAACGTAAGCATCGTCATATTGTTGAAGCTGGTCTTACTCTTTTGGCCCATGCATCTGTTCCGTTTCGGTTTTGGAGTGATGCTTTCACCACTGCATGCTTTCTCATCAACCGTACTCCCACTCGTGTTTTAAACATGAAGACTCCCATTGAGGTTCTCCTTAATGAACAACCTGATTATACCTTTTTCAAGGTATTTGGGTGTGCTTGTTGGCCGCATCTTCGTCCATATAATAAGCGCAAGCTTGAGTTTCGTTCTAAGAAGTGTGTTTTTCTTGGCTATAGCTCTCTTCATAAAGGTTACAAATGTCTTCATGTTCCCACTAATCGTGTCTATATATCTCGGGACGTCGTGTTTGATGAGCATGTTTTTCCCTTTGCCAAACTTCCTGTGTCCACTGTCGAACCACCATCTCTGCATTCATCCTCTGTTGCTTCTGACCAATTTGATGATGTTGCATACTCTCCTTTGCTGTTACCTAACCATGGTGCAGGAACCGGACGTGGGGCTCGTTTGGAGCTGTTGGAGGATTCACCATCATCATCGCCGCCTTCCGATGGGCACGTCGATCGCCCTATGTTGCATGGCATCGATTCGCGTGCCCATGCATGGTCACCCGAAGAGCCCATCGCGCCGAGCATCTCCACTGCTCGGTCCGCTACGCCAGCGACCGCCGAGTATCCAGCGGCTCGGCCCTCTTCGCCAGCGGCCGTCGAGTCTTCAGCGGCTCGGCCTGTCACGCCGTCTTCGCCCGCGGCTCGGCCCGTCACGCCGTCTTCGCCTGCAGCTCGGGTCCGCGACGCCGTCCTCACGTCGCCTTCATCCGCGGATCGGCCCGCGACACCAGCCGCGCCACGGCCCACTATGCCGGGCTCGCCATCGGCCCGGTCTGTGACGCCGGCGTCGCCAGCTACTTCGTCTGCTCTGCCGGTTTCGCCGGTGGGCCAGCCTTCTTCGCCGACCGAGCCCGAGGCTACTGTGTCTGGCTCCTCGTTATCGGCTGACTCGTCAACGTCGCCGTCCTCCAGCCCGTTGCAGGCTGCTCCGTCGACCTCGGTGGTTCCTGTGTCCCGACCACATACACGCAGTCGCAGTGGCATTTTCAAACCTAAGGAACGTAAGGATGGTACAGTTGCTTGGTTGGCTGCTTGTTTGGCTGCTGCTGTTGCGGATCCATCTTCCGAGCCTCGCTCATATCAGGCTGCCCTGTGCATTCCACATTGGCGAGAGGCTATGGAGCAGGAGTTTCATGCTCTCCTTCGTAACAAGACATGGACTCTCGTTCCTCCACCACCACGGGTAAATGTTATTGACTCAAAATGGGTATTCAAAGTGAAGAAGCATTTGGATGGATCTATTGAGCGTTACAAAGCGCGACTTGTTGCTCGCGGTTTTCGGCAGCGCCATGGTCTTGACTATGAGGACACCTTCAGTCCTGTCGTCAAGCCTACCACTATTCGGCTTCTTCTCTCCATTGCTGTTTCTCGTGGTTGGTCACTTCGTCAACTTGATGTGCAGAATGCTTTTCTACATGGATTTTTGGAGGAAGAGGTTTATATGAAACAGCCGCCTGGTTTCTCTGATCCTGATCGTCCTGACTATATCTGTCGTCTCTCCAAAGCACTATATGGTTTGAAGCAAGCTCCTCGTGCCTGGCATGCCCGCCTTGCCTCTGCCCTTCGTGCTCATGGGTTTGTGCCGTCCACTGCTGACACTTCATTATTTCTTCTACAGAAGCCAGAAGTCACTATGTATCTTTTGGTATATGTCGATGATATTATCCTTGTCAGCTCTTCTCAGTATGCTGCTGATGCTCTTGTCTGCTCTCTTGGTGCTGATTTTGCGGTCAAAGATCTTGGGAAGCTTCACTACTTTCTTGGAGTTGAGGTCACTTCTCGTGCTACTGGTCTTGTCCTTACGCAGAAGAAGTACTCCTTGGAGTTGTTACAAAGAGCGGGCATGCTGAAGTGCAAACCGACCACCACACCCATGTCGTCTACTGACAAGATAACAACTGTTGATGGTGAGCTTTTGTCTCCTGCGGATGCCACAGAGTACAGGAGCATTGTTGGTGGACTTCAGTACTTGACGATCACGAGACCAGATATCTCTTATGCTGTTAACAGGGTTTGTCAGTATCTTCAGGCTCCCAGAGATACTCATTGGGCTGCTGTTAAACGCATTCTTCGTTATGTTCAGTTCACCCTGACATTTGGTATGCATATTCGGCCGACTTCCTCTCGGGTCCTTTCGGCCTTCTCTGATGCAGATTGGGCTGGTAGCCCAGATGACAGGCGATCCACGGGGGGTTATGCAGTATTCTTTGGCCCTAATTTGATCGCCTGGAGTGCTCGGAAACAGGCTACTGTGTCACGTAGCAGTACTGAAACTGAGTACAAGGCTGTGGCTAATGCTACTGCAGAGATTATTTGGGTGCAGTCTTTGCTTCAGGAGTTGGGTTTGTCTCAACCACAGCCTCCTATTCTTTGGTGTGATAACATCGGTGCTACATACCTTTCTGCAAATCCAGTATTTCATGCCCGAACGAAACACATTGAAGTTGACTATCATTTTGTACGGGAACGTGTATCACAGAAGCAACTCCAGATCAAGTTTATCTCGTCTAAGGATCAACTTGCAGACATCTTCACTAAGCCTTTACCTCTGTCACAGTTTGAGGCTTGTAGGCGCAATCTTACCCTTCTCAGTTTTTTAGAAAGTGGCTAAGATTGAGGGAGGGTGTTAGACTATGTATAGCTTCTGTACTTATGTACGTATATTGTACATATTGTAACACATCCATTATATATAATGAGATAAGCCACCCCTAGAGGGTTGTGCTGGTTCCCCAAAACTTATTGTCTTATACATGCCACAACCTATCCAGCCTTGCCGTCGACACGACGACGGAGCTCCAGTCCTTCGAGTACCGTGGCGCCGTCCCCGACAGCTCGGTCATCACCGTGGGCGGCCTTCCGTCCGTCACGTCGTGCAAGGTCGACATCTGCACGATCTGCCCGCTCGAGGAGGCGGGGGAGCACGTCAAGCTCGGCTCGTTCCTGCATCAGCTGGCCTCGACCGCGAAACACCTCCAGTTATGCTCCGCTCGCATGGGCTCGTGGTTCGTGGATCTCCCCGTGCTCCCCGCCCTTCGCCACCTCGAGTTGGCCGGAAGCGTGCCGCGCAACGACGACCCCGCCGTCGTCATCGCCTCATCGGCATGACGAGCAGCATCCTCCGAACCTGGAGCTGCTGACCCCTTTCTTTGAAGAAGAAGCGCCCCGTGAAACGGAGTGGCAGTGGGACTCAGGACTCGATCACCACGCCTACGTCGGCCGCCGTAGCGAGGGGGAGCTCCTTGACGCGCACCGTCTCCACTACTGCCGGTACGACAGCCTCGACTGCGGGTTGGCACCCGCGATGGTGCCGCCATGCCTGGGGAGCCGGGTGAGGAAGATCGAGCTGGTGCATTACCAAGGCGGCAGGGCGCAAAGGACGTTGGCCAGATTCTTGCTCCGCAACGCTGCCGTTCTTGAGAATCTCTATTGCGGGTTCCCGGCGGGGCCGCATTGGATTCAAACGGAATTGATGCGCGAGACGGAAGGGTGGGTGGTCAGTGAGCTGGCCAACAAAGTGTTCTGTTGATGGATGCATATTAATTACTCGATTCTCGTATGATCTTTGATTATCAGCTCAACAACATGCACTGTATACGTAACAAGTCTTTTTAGACATTTCAAATACACTACAGCATACAGATGTACTCCCTCCGTTTTTAAATATAAGACTTTATAAAGATTCCACAATGGACTACTTACAAAGCAAAATTAGTGAATCTATATTCTAAAATGCATCTATGTACATCCGTACATGGTTTATAATAGAATCTCTACAAAGACTTATATTTAGGATCAGAAGGAGTATATAGACATATTTTACAGTGTACATTCTGCTCCATATATAGTCATTTGTTGCAATCTCTAAAAATACTTGTATTTGAAAACGGAGGGAGTAGTTGATTAATCTATACTATGTTATCGACGAACAACGCACAAGCTGGTCAACTTTGGCGCGCCAACAAAATTAACACACACAAGAAAGAAAGCATATCAGGTACTCCCTCCGTTCCCTTGTCTTTCTAGAGATTTCAACACATGACTACATACGGAGCAAAATGAGTGAATCTACACTCTAAAATATGTCTACATACATCCGTATGTTGTGTCCATTTGAAATGCCTAGAAAGAAATATTTGGAAACGGAAGGAGCAGTAACAATCAAGCAGTATCCATTTTATGGAGATCGATAAGATATAATCAACACTAGTACTGGTATAAATGCTATCAAAATCATCTGTTTTTTCTGTTTTCCTGTCTAAGCTAAAGCGACCCGGTGGCTACGGGTCCTGTCCAGAAATGTCATTGCCTTGCCCATGGCAACGCCATGGCGCCTCAAAACTACCTACAGCCCAATCTATGCTGCTCCGACTCTTCCAGCTCCGGATGGATGGGTTTTCACTGCGGTATGCCTCTGTGTGTTATGACGACATGATCGGGGCAGGCTGGTACTTAAATTCAGGCAAACTCTCGAGCCTGCAAGCAGAAAAACAAACAAAAATCACAGATGTGCTTGTCTTGTTGCTTAAGAGTGGATTTATTAAAACAATATTACTACTGTCTTGTCTTTTTTTTCTTGGTAGTCGAAACAGGTCTAGAAAAACAAAACTGTCATCTCGGAGCACGCAGCGAAATTTAAGGCCAAACCGCATGCACGCACGTACCTTTGCCTAACTTTGAGAATGCCGGTGCCAAGTTGCATGGGTATGCCCATGATAATGCACTCACTGACTCCGTCTATCTGATCCTCGCGCCCGGCGTATGAAGCATTGAAGAGATGCTCCGAAGTTTTCTCGAAAGAGGCCAGCATCAGCACGCTGCTCTTCATCTTCGCAATCCCGTACCTCGTGATGCCCAGGACTTCCCCCTGCTCGGAGCATAAAAGCAGGCAGAATGCTCGTTAGTCTTCCAAGGAGATGAGGCCGGCCAAAGATGGAGGGTGCTGCAATTGTAAGATCAAAGTGTCATGATTGATGGTTACTACTACTGTACCTTGTATGTCATCAGATCTGCCAGAAGCATCATATGTCTCAGATCAATGATCATGTTGTTGCTCTCAAATGTATACTGAATCTCATCGATGATAGATCTCCTTGCGGCTTCGATTCCGAGTGTCTGGTTCACTTCCATGATGTGATTACTTTTTGTTTTCATAGCGTCAACTCCTGGAGCGCCCAATACTGCTAACAGGTTTGTTCTGTAATACACAATGAATGTACTTGGTTACCATATATCATCTCACAAAAATACTCACAGCAAGGCTTATAAACAATTCCCAGAAACAATTCGCTAAAATATTTCAACACATCATTGAATGAAGGTTGACAAAGAAAGAAATTAGAAAGTGCATGATCTCTCTTTTTTCAAACGGAATGAGAAACAGTCCATGAAATTTTTTAGAGAGCGCTCCTGCGATTGACACTTTCCAGCAAAGGTAACAACAAGCTCCTCACCAGCAGCAAACTTCATGCCACCAAAGCTGAAATTAGAAAGCGCATGATCTCTCTTTTTTCAAACGGAATAAGAAACAGTCCATGAAGTCTTTTAGAGAGCGCTCTTGCGATTGACACTTTCCAGCAAAGGTAACAACAAGCTCCTCACCGGCAGCAAACTTCATGCCACCAAAGCTGAATAAATAGTAAAAGTCTTACCCTTCAACCAGCAGGTTATATCTTTCGATGGTTTTGTCACGTCCTTTAACGGGGTTGACAACAGCTCTTTCAACAGTTTGAATACCCTGAATTGATTAAAACTGTCAGCAACATCCTCATAATGGCACCCAAAAAAAAACATAGCGCGTCGTGTTTACCTTCACAATCACTTTTGGAAGCATGGATTTGAGATTGTGCAGCTCAAACTGGAGTTTGGATCTATCTGTTCCATCTGGATATATTCTCAACTTGGCTTCATCAATTACACGAACATGCTGCGAATATCATATACCATGATTACAACCACAGAGAACGTATTGGACATATCACATCAAACTCAAAGCGTAATTCATACCTGAGATTTTAACTTGAGTTTTGGATAATTTATTATTGATAGCTGCACAGAGTCGGCAGAGATTCCTTCGTACCCCTGAGCTTCTATTCGTTGCATATCAAGTTTCACAACCAAATTTGGCTGGCTTGATTTCAAGACAATCTTTATGGCTGCTGCCACCTGTTCAGGCATTACAAGGCTTCTCAGCAAGTTGAGTGCTTCCTTACAAAATATATCAGTTACACTAATAGCTTTTTCTTCATTTCCATGCTCATGTAGAAAAAGAGATGCAAGGACTACAGTACCAGACAAACTAAAACCAACACAAATCATTGAATAATCTCCACTTCAAGCCAACACATGTTAACAGTGCAATATTTTGCTATTAAACTAACAGTTATTAACATTATTGCTGGACAGATAAGAAAAATCGTACAAAAAATATAATTATATTTGTTATTTTAGTATCACAAAAACAGCCAAATACAAATAAAAGTTTCAGCATCAATAACGAAAGCCCAAACTTCCTCGATTCTGGGATTGAATTTCTTGCTATAAACTTCTTTTAGACTGTCCTTTTCAGGCATTTGTAGTTCTCTTTGCAAAACTCACCCCCCCCCCCCTCTAGGTCCTTTGAACATGGTCATCCGCATATTTTGTGAACTGTGTTTTGTACAATTATAGATAATATAACTATCAGGGCCTCCTGTAAAGTTTCTATAATGCATAAATAATTTAATGCCTGGGAAATGACAAATAATCTACTTATCTTTGCAGCTATGGATGGACTAAACATATGCAACATGTTCTTTTAAAAAGAAAAACAGGAGGAAAGTGCAAGCAGCCAAACTTTCTTTATGTGCGCGTAAAATTTTAAAAGAAATTCTGAAAAAATATACCTCGCCCAGCACTACTTTCTCGATACAACGTTTCACCTTTACGCCAAATGACTCATCCTGCCCAGACAAAAGTTCTGCAGTGATAATAGGCGTGCTTATCTTTTTAGCAGCATTGATGATTTCCTTGATGCGAGGAACTCCAAGAGTAACATCTTTATTGGTGTTCATTAAGGAAACAAGTACTTAGTGATCTAAACAATCTTATAAAAGTTTACAGAGGGAGTATAAAGGAAATGAATCTAGTGAATTCAACATCATGTGTTTATATTTACAGACTTTGTATGCCACAACATCGTACCATATTAATAGTGACGGCATAAAACCTCTTTGTTCGAACTGTTGACAGTATCATGTTATATTTGTTAAACTATAAATGACAAGAGCAGCCCCCTAAATAAAAAGTTTCAGATAAGAAACTAAATATGCCCCACTTCAGCATGTTAAAACACCACAATTTTCCTTAAATACATAGCACAGAAAGGATACTCATGCTGGCTACTCCTGCAAAATGAAAGGTTTTCAGTGTCATCTGGGTCCCAGGCTCCCCAATACTCTGAGCCCCGATTGCACCAATTGATGCTCCTGCTTCGATTATTTTTGAGTGATAACGAGATAAACAAGTATCAAGAAAAACCTGAGCCAGGAAAAGGAAAAACAAGTCACATAGCAGACCGACAGAAGAACAAAATGCACGGACAAACTATAAATAACAATCCTTGGAGCAGATCTAAAACCAGTCTTACCTACTGTGGTACTGTGTATTACCAAAGATTCATTTCTCAACAAAACTAGGAAAATGTTGCATCAGGAAGTGTTTGGTGAGCATATCACAGTTGAAGTGCTTGAAAGAGGCTCACAAAATTTACATTCAAATAATTTAGGAGTGGTTGCTAGTTTGTATTGACATTGACAGGAAAAAGCAAGGCACATTTTGCGGGGCAAGCAACAAGCATAAACCACCAGCTTGTTTAATATAAGAAATTTAAAAAGCCTACAAACTTGACAAGTAGATCAATACAGCATGCAACTTATGCAGTAACTCTAAACGCACGAATGAACACCAATAAAGGACCATAACAGTAAACCGTTACCATACTGATCTACTTGCTGGTAGAAAAGTTGATAATCTCATGCATTTAAATGAGAGATCTAAAGTCTGACTGGATTTCTTTTTCTTGGAGAAAAAAATGGAAGATTTGTGCCACGATACATCATGCATAGATAGACAAAAGAAGTTTAGGTACAAGCCTAAGGCTCAGGCTACACCCAGCCAACAACGGCACTTCCTACATTACCCAGCGACATCCTACCTCCAGCAACAGCAAAGCCAACCTTGCTGTACCTACTGTTGACCATGCCTAACTGGATATAAGCGATGTGTCTAAGATTACAGCACTTTGGCAAAGCAATTATGAATTAGTAAATGCAAAGTATGATACATACCTGCAGTTGTTTTGCAGATATGCCAGAAATATTAGCAGCAACGCACTCCTCAATGCTGGAGTCCTTCCTTCCCACATGATCTTCATCTAGGTGAAGTGCACGCCTTGTGTTTCTCAGCATTTTGATGCGATTCCCGACAAATTTTGTTAACAATTCCTTGAACCTATCGCTACAACCACCAGCTGAGGGGTCTTGTTCGGAGAGCTTATCATTTAACATTTGTGAGATTCCCTCAGGAGATAATGTTTCATGTCCCCTTTGAGGACATGTGGCCTACAATGTCAAGACATCATTGGTCAATGAACAGAGCACAAGGCACACTTTCCTTTATCAATCTAAGAAAGCATTCATGTATGTTAAAACTAACCATGACTTTCATAAACAATTGGTCCAGATTCAAGGGATTGCCACCTTTTCCTTCCATCTTTACAGGATCCATGCCATCATCTCCATAGACGAATTGAACTATACCACCACTAGCGTTGCGGACTGTCTGATCATAGAAAACTGAGAGATCTTCCAAACCCTTCATTAACCTACGGGACATGTATCCAGTTTCTGCCGTTTTGACCTATGATTAGAAGTTCACAAGAAAAAAAAACAGATATCAGACTCCAACTAAGAAATAAAATGATATATCTACGTTTTTGAAAGAAAAAGGTTATTTGAAGTATCCAGAAGTCTGACATAATTGGTAGGTTGCTGCAGATACCAAAAAATAAAGTTTTGATGTATGCTATTCCAGGTTTTAGAAGTTTGATGATGTCTTCTTACTGTATCTTGCCTTCTGATGGGGCTGGGATTACCCTTTCCCTTTACTGAAATAACTAGTCAGCTTTAGTGTTATGATCTGCTTTAAAAGTTGCACATTCTAAGCTGTCAGGCTGGCCCAATCAGTGAACTAAATTACATTTTTTATATGTAATAGGAGTAGTATGCAACCAAAATATGATCTAGATTTAGACCTACCGCTGTGTCAACAAGACCTTCTCTTCCACCCATTGTATGGAAGAAAAACTCAGTAGCAGTCAAACCGGTATAGAATGAATTAGCAACAAAACCTTTCGCCTGCAAATTGAAGACAAAGAAAATAACTTAGCTGAAGAGAACATACATGTGTTGTCACAATAATATGGTCCCACACACTGAATGCAAATAAAATGGCAGTTGGACCAAGTAGAAAAGAAAAAAAGATTAAAGATCAATTAGTAAATTCTGACTACAAATGTCATTTCATGTAATGCTGTATGCAAATAATACACTACTACTATACGAGCAAATGGATTGCTCACTGTGATTGATAAAAACTAGTTGAAAAATATCATCCAACGTGTCACTGACATGGGCCACATGCGGACATGCCTCACAAGTCATCCTCAGGGTGGATGGAATTTTCAAATTTATACAACTTCGTGATGGTACTTGGCTAATTTTGCCCTAACAGTCTGAATCTTTCTACAAGATATCCTGCAACAGAGCTGACGGGCCCTCAACAAAATAAAGATTCACATAACCATTCAGCAAATTTTCAAGTGTTTGGTGCATGGCATACGAAAACAAGAAGTGGTTGCACAAATGAGCAAATCATATTTCTTAGTCCTGTTCTTACCGCGGGGGTCTTTGAATTTATAGGGAAGTGAGGAAGCGTTCGATCTATAAAACCATTTGGGGCACGGCGTCCTCCAACTGATTGTTGGCCAACACATACAACCATCTGACTGATATTGATTGGAGAACCTTTAGATCCACACTGAGACATAATCAATGGGCTGTTCCTCCAGTGAAGTGTACTCATACAGTGCTGAAAAAATAAGTTTAAACTCAAGTCATTCAATGCACAAGTATGATTAATTGAAAATGGACACAACAGGTTCGCCAGTGGACTTGAATCATTTATCGATACTTTCACTAAATCCTCACTTTAAAATAAAAATTAGGCTAGTGATAAGAAACTTGTGTATTGAAAAAATTAGGCTAGTCAAAAAGAGATCTGTACAAGGAAAATTTGCTAGGTAAAACTGCAAAGTTGTGATACTGCAAACATAATATCAAATGTTAGACTGAAGGAATCTGACGCCGAAGTTTTTCCAACTTGTATAATATAGGGTGTTCAAAAACGGCTTTGTCCAAGCAGCTGATGTGAACAGTACACCTACGGTTGTACTAGAGTATCAAGCAGCCAGGTTGGTTGGGTTTGCCAACTCATAATTGAACACCCCTAATATATAGTTCTATAAAAAGGCTCCGGCTAGAAAAACAATCAGAAGCTAATTGGTTAAGGAATCGGGATGGACCAAGAAAACCAGTTAGAACTTACATCTCCAGCTGTATCTCTTAATTTATTCAGTACACCAGATATCCGAGCCTCCAATGTTTGAGCTCTGCTGCATCCTGGTTGTGGTTTGAGTGCACCCTTTGAATATTGAGCAATAAGCTCATGGCATTCTTGATATCCTTCTCCTATTGTTTTCCCCTTTTTCTCATTTAGACTTTCTCCTGGTTGGACATCATCCACACCAATTGAAAACCCATGATTCCCTATGAACCTTGCACTGCAGGAGAAAAGGTAAATACCTTGGATCAGGACAAACTTTTTATAAACTAGTTTCGCAAAGCAATTTACAATCACAATTGAAATAAGCAAATATACAATTGATAATCTGCAAAATTTCAATGAGAATTGCACTATATGAATTTGGAAAAAATGTGTACTAGGTATTATCTCAGAAAGTAAATAAGAAAAAGAAATATATTTGTATACAAGTTAGAAGAAAGTAAAGATGGTCCTTTACGTATGATCTCAGAAAGTAAATAAGAAAAAGAAATATATTTGTATACAAGTTAGAAGAAAGTAAAGATGGTACCTTCACATTTTTATTCTCTTGAGCAAATGGATAAGAGAAAATTAGTAGTATGGTACAAAATTACAAATAATTAAGAAAGGATAATGTTGTACAAATCTTTGAACTAGTCTCACCTAAACTTCGCCAGACGATTCATACAGCTTGCTGCAGCGTGAGAATTATAATCTCTTATAAGAACGGAGAACATGCCCTCATTATTCCCATTACCTGGAGACAAAACGTCAATCAAATTTTGGTTTGCTTTCCAATCTGTCAAGAAAAGCAAAAATAACAAATACTAGGCCAAATGAATATGTGGTTTATGGCATGATTCATGAGAGTACATCATGACAGAGCTATGACAATGAATAACTAACACTCTCCTGAAAGAAAAGGAAATATCCCAAGAACACGGTACATAATGTCCTGGAATCTAGATTGACATGGATAATTTAGATATGACCATACAATGCACTATTTCATACAGTCAATAAATTGGCATACATCAATAATACCAAGGTCCCATTTCCTCCAAAAAACAATTCCAAGGTCCAATCCTGAGCTTTGCACTTACATCCTAAACTCTGTAGTATAATTTCTGAATTTTTTCTCCAACATGCATCAAAATGTGTGACATTTAACATTAAGGAGTATGTCAAAATGACGCAAAGATACAAGTAACTCCCAAAACAGAATGCTCAAAAGCCCAAAAAAACAAGAATTATCTATCTAACACTGCAAAAGAAACTAGCAAGCAGAAAAAAGCTAAAGAGAGATTATCATCGCAAATGTTGGGCGCCTCTTAAGTGCAAGATATTTGTTTGGCTAGGGGCAGCCAATTGCTATTGGACTGCACATTGTTTGGAGCATATTTGTTACAACATCCAGATGAATGCCTTCTGTGAAGCCAGGAGGATGAGACAATCTCCCATCTCCTTACAAACTACATCGTATCCAGGAGATAAGGTGAGGGCCTCCAGATCATTGATCACTCACTCTTTGGAGACTGGCGCAGGAGAAATGTGCTGTCTTCAAGGACGCATGGTCAGACAGCCAGCTGAAGTTCTGAAAGTTGGCAGGAGCAAAGGCGCTTTGCCTGCTCCCACTGCACGCTAGGCCTCCAGATGCAGTGGTAGCTTGAGCTGGGGGTTTTCCTTGACCACTCTCTGGTTGTCTTTTGGTAGCTCTGTTAGTTTGTTAGCTTAGCTTGTTTTCGATGCTCTTGCATCACTTCTTTTCTCTGTGCTTTTTTCTGTTGTTTAGTTATAGTTGTATTTTGCGCCTTCCTGGCGTTCTCCTTCTAATGAAATATGACATGCGCTTTGGGGCGTGTTCAAGAGCGAAATCATTGCAAAGTAAGGTTCGGCTATTGCACAAAAGTGAAGCATGGTAGCGTAGACTAATAACAGTTTGCTGCTTGGGTGGAACATACAAAGTTTATTTTACAAGACAAGACGAAAAACTACTCTTCCTACATCAAATAAATAATTTTCAACACTCAGGCATGTAAATAAAATAGTCTGAAGCATTACAATGAAAAGAAAAATTATGCAGTACAAACAAAACATTTTATTAAGAAGACGCATACAAAACTAGAACAGTAGTTCAACCTTCTAATCCCAAGAAATGGTTCTTTAGATGAATCATTGAACTAGAAATCAAAACAAACTTATAAAATGTTCTCACCTAAAGTTTTCTTCCCAACTTGCCCAGATAAAAGTTCACTGTTTCGGAAGTAGACAAAACCATCATTCGGACACATCGCATCATGTACTGCTTCAGATGTCTTATCTTCGACAGTAAGAGGGCATTTCTTCGTACAGATTTTCTCTCTAACACCAAGATTCAGATAGACCTTTGTAAATGCGTTAGGACGTACTAACACACTGAATAGTTGTTTACCAGTCCAAAGCTCAATAGGCTGCAAAAGAGCAGAGATATATAGTCATTCCAGAGTAACAAGAAAAAACATGCTCCATTTAAAGTCTCTTGTTAAGCATAAAAATGCTGAAACTTGCTTTCCGAAAAGAAGTAGCAACACAGAGTGAGGGTGCCTCGTTTCCATATTAATAATTTGCAAATTTATTAGCTATTTTATGATGTATATACTTTTAACAAACATTAGAAGAAGCACAAATGGCTAACTGTTTATATAACTACTTTGATGCTTGCAATAAACATTAAAGCATGGAGAACATATAGCCATAAAGAAAAATAATTCAAAGAAAATATTACCTTAATTAATGCTGGTGTTGGCAAATCAATATTTTCCATTGCATCTCCAAGATATGAACATAAGAGAGTAAAGGAAGACCTGTCATAGAAGGAGTCTTTTCTCGTGATCAGAAAAGAAGATGTCAAAAAGTCCTGCGTGGAAGCAACCAGTATTTCCCCATTCTTAGGGGTACATAAATTGTTCTGAACCTGTGAAATTAAATATCAGGTATCAAACTAGTGTTAGTGCATCCAAAGCAAAACAAAAATATTAAACTAAAAAAGAAGAGTTTGCAAGTGCTACCCCCATAAGCATAAGTGCTTCAGTACGAGCTTCCTCTGTCTGTGGGACGTGCAAATTCATCTCATCTCCATCAAAATCAGCATTGTAAGGGTTGCATACAGACTCATTAAATCTTAGTGTTCTCCAGGGCATTATCCTTGCCTGAACTCGATAAAAAAGGAACCAAAGGTGAGACAAATCATTTAGTACAACAAGTACATCGTAATCAGGCGTGTACATAAACTCTCCTTTTCTATCAATGCATTGAAACGCAAAGCTGTTGTGTTTTCTCGAAGAAGAAAATAGAGCAATTTATACCCTGTGTGACATGATTGACATTCTATGCAAGCTCGGTTGTCTGTTGAAGAGGACAATGTCGCCATCTTCTAAATGCCTTTCGACTATACAGCCATATTTCAAATCCCGAGCAGCGATCCTTCTATCACAGTACTTTAAGTGCCTAAAATGTAGTCCACAGCAAAGTATGAAAGCTGAACTTGTTAACAATTAAATAATTCAGAAAATTACAACTTACAGCTTCGTTCCATCAGGTTGTAATATAAAATTTGCCCCTGGATGTTTGTGTGGTCCATTTCGTATACATTGACGCAGCTTCTCTATGTTATAGTATGAAACTCTTTCAGGATAAGTCAAGACTCGAGCCATCAAAATAGGAATAGCCACCTATAAGTTTCAATTAGTAATGACATACAAAATCAACTAGACAGTGAACATAAGGAACATCGACCAAATATGGACAACTACCTCTGTTATCCTCAAATTTGGGTCAGGAGATATGACAGTCCTTCCGGTGTACTCCGTACGTTTTCCGGACAAGTTCCCACGAAAACGGCCTGTCTTGCCTTTGAGTCGTTGAATAAGGCCACGGTGTTGTGAGTCAATAAGACAGGGGGCATCACTATTGATATATTCAACAACTTGAAGTTGAAGGTGTTGCCAGCAATCCTTGAAAGAAACAAAGGAGAAAACTGAGCTAGAGTTTCCGAATGAAATTACACTTTAATCAGATTAAAGTAATGCAGGATTAGAAAAGATCATGATGCAAATATTACAGCACAGATATATCATCAGATTTCCTCTTCAAACAGCACTTCTGAGATAGTTACTTGGGCACTAATCTAGAAGAGAATGTGTAAAATATCTTGCCGTTTTATATGTCTAAATTGCAGAATTGTTTGGACTGTGATGTTGATAATGCACCAGCTACCAGCCCATACAGGGAGGATGATAATTCAACACTAATGATTGAAGTTATTACTAAATATTCAATTACGTTAGCAAAAATGTCTATTTATCTCACGCCGCGTATAAATCATATTTCCTGAGCAGCACTTCCATACAACCAACAAATATTTAAAGTGTCTCTTGAGCAGACCTCATCATCATATCCAACAATCAGCTCTCAAGTTGGGCATTTCATGAACAAATAGAGGAAGACTAGTTTTCTAGAATGCAATGAAAATTTCAGATAACACATATGTAGCACTCCGTAGAGGCAAAGAAAACAGTGGTAAATATAAGAGAAATGAAAGAAAAACGAGTGAAGGACTATGGGTAATCTTACAAAGCACTTCACGAGCGGTTCACCACTTTGAAGGGTCCCCTTAAGGATGGAATTTGTATTAACAATATTCTTCAATATGCAAGTAATACTATCTTCATTGCTGCGAGAAGCAAGACAATTAATGACATTCATGTGGTTATGATGAAACGTCGTTATATAAGTTCAAGGTGCCAAAGAACAAACCTCATTCTACCACCACCCCCACCAACAAAAACGGAAGGACGGATAGGCACAGGTGGCACTGCGATCTCTGTAATGATAAGTTTCTCAGGCCTATCACCAAGGTTTAGCAATTCACAGTCCTGCAGAATATTGAAGTGTGATAGTAAAAAACACAGGAAAAAAACCTATGTCCTATGTACTGCGGTAATCGGCAGAAAGCAATAAATACTCTTGTAAGACGAAAACAGAGTGGCATCCACCTCATCAATCATTCTTCTGAAAAGAGATAGAACAGTTGCAGGGTCCAACGTGTGAATTGAAGTAATGGCTAGTTTTTCCTTCTTGTGTGATAACGCAGACCGGAGCTCTTCTGTACTTCCGTCCAAAGTTTTGCTACAATCATGAACAATTACCAAGCCCATTCTGCCCTTCTTAGCCACACCTGTACATCCAACCAGTTCATCCGTTACTAGGAAATCCCAAGGGAAATTCACATGCGACAAGCAACATAGGAGAGAAAAGGAGTATTAGAAGGAAGCTTGCCATTTATGAATCCACACCAGGGGCAACGGGATAGCTTGCATTTGTCCCTCACTTTCTTCATGAGGGCAAATTTGACCAATGGTTCTGCTCTAGGTTGTCGCATCTTCTTCAGAAACTCTCGGCGATCCTTCTCCACAAGAAGGACCCGGCTACAGCCCTGCAAAGGCACGGGGTAACAAGTATAAGAACCACAACATATCCGATCACAGACCCCAAGACATGTAAGCCTCTCCTCGGCGTTACCTTGCAGATACACTTGACCACATCCAGGATATTGTTGAAGAACCCAACATTGAAAACCGGCAGCGCGAGCTTCAGGTAACCGAAATGGCCTGGGCACTCGGTGTACGAACCGTGGCAGGTGCCGCACTCCCCCTGCTTGTTCGCAGCTCCCTGGAATTTGCCACAGTAAACCGATAATACAATACAATGCCTGGCTAGAGCACATATGAATCCCTGAATTGATCAATGGGGATGGGCGAGGGATTACCATCCGCGTGTCGAGCAGTCCGTTGGGCGCCGGCTTCATGTTGGGCTCGTAGATCCGGTTGTTCCAGACCTGCGCCTCCGCGGACTGGCGTATCTCCTTGCCGGAGAACATGCTGAAGCGCATGCTCTTTCTGCAGCGAAGCGGGGCGAGGGGTCAGTGAGCGGGCGGCGAACACGACGGCGCAAGGGGGTGGGAAGCAGAGCATCCTTACATCCTTCGGGTGCCGACATCCTCGATGAAGGGCTCCTTGGTGCAGCGCAGCTTCTCCTCCTGCCGCAGCATCTCGCCCGGACGGCTCCGCCCGACGCCGCGGCCGTGGATTTGTGGCGGATGGGTTTACGAGGAGGCGGTGGCTGCTCGGGGCCGGGGGCACCGGCCGCTCCCACTCGTTGCTGGAGGAGGGGCGGGGGGCGAGCGGGAGGACGGGACGCGGCGGCTGCGAGGGGCGGCGGCGGCGGCGGCTCCTGGGGAGGGAGGCGGCGCGGAACCGATCACTTTTCACTTGCGGAAGGAAACATATTAAATAGGTAAAGCGAAATACAGTATATGTCCCTGTTTTTCTAGGGTTTCGTCGTGATCCGTCTCAGGTCGGTTGGTAGGGTTTCCTTGCCGTAATCACCAGATCCCGAGTTCGATCCTCGCTCTCCACTCTTTTTACTTCCTTGTTTTTAGGGAACAAACATATTTATCACTTGCTTCTTTCTATTTTTTGCTTTTCTCTCGAGTTCTTGCTGTACAACGACCAACATACACCATCTTGTTCTTTTTTTCTCCTTGCCGCATCTCTCATGGAAAATGTTTAAAATCATCCGGTTGATCCTCGACTCTTTTTACTTCCTTGTTTTTAGGGAACAAACATATTTATCACTTGCTTCTTTCTATTTTTTGCTTTTCTCTCGAGTTCTTGCTGTACAACGACCAACATACATCATCTTGTTCTTTTTTTCTCCTTGCCGCATCTCTCATGGAAAATGTTTAAAATCATCCGGTTGATCAATCGCACTTGTAAGCCGTCTTGAACGATCGACACGCCTCCGGTGGGCTCCACGCGCCCCTTAGCTCGCTCCCTCCCTTATCCCACGATGTGAAGCGCACAGCCGCATGTTTTTTCCAGTTTGACTTCCTCTCGTCTTCAACCTCTCTCTAGATCTCGTCGGGCATGGCTTTTCTCCTCCACTCCGGTAGTTTCCTCCTCCACCCGCCCGGCCGAAATCTGCACGTGCTCCTCCCGCGCACCCATCCCTCCTCTCCCTCGCGCAAACCCTGATGCTGCAGACACGCCAGACCACCGTAGCTGCACAGACATGCCCCCGGGGCTGCAGTGGTGGCCGCCGGAGCTGCAGAAGAATATGGAGGCCGGCGGGGCTGCAATGGAGCGCCGTTCAGGGGTCGTTGATGCCACCAGGGCTGCAATGGAGCTCCGGCGGGGCTGTGAAGAACCAGTCGCTTCAATGCACCAGGGGCGCTACCGGCCGGTGCTACAGAGCGTCGCCGGCGCCGGCGAGGGGGGCGTCTGGCACGCTGCTTTGCAACTTCCACCCGTGTTGCGAGCCTGCAACCCACTTGCTGGTGCTGCATGTTGTATGGGGCGCGACGTCGTCAGGTCACAGGTGCTGCGATGAAGCCGCCGGCGCCGGTGATGCAATGAAGGCATTGTCACGGCCACCGGTGCTGCAATGAAGCCGCCGGTGCTACAATGAAGCTCTCGTCGTCGCCGCCGGTGCTGCAATGAAGCCCTCGTCGCCGGCTGCTGGTGCTACAATGAAGCTCTCGTCGTCGCTGCCGGTACTGCAATGAAGCCCTCGTCGCCGGCTGCCAGTGCTGCAATGAAGCCTCGTCGCCGGCCATGGGGTGGTTCTCCTACTCTGCAACAGCGCTGGAGCGGCGGCGATGGAGAGGTCCGCTGCGAACATTTGCGTTTGCTGACTCAGGAGGAGAAAGCCGGGAGCATGCTGATGCGTTGACCCCATCTACGGCTACACAGGGATGAATCGGATGGCTACGGACCCGACTGATTTCTGGAGGAAATCAGTCGGTTGATTTGTAGCAGGCGCCATCTCTCATACTGTCATACATCCTCGCCCTTAAGCAGAAAATCCACCTTTCCTTGTTCGATCCTTACCTTTGTGTGTGCCTTGGATATATTCGTTGCTTCGGATTTTTTTTAAAACGGGGCAAAAGATTTGCCACTTTCATTCATTAAGCAGAAGAGAGTTGTCCGGTTAATTAACGGAAATTCGGACGAAAACCGTTACAACACACGCCCTCAACAAGGCACCATCAACACACGTCGACCCCAGGGCCACGCTCCATCCGAGCCGCCGGCTCCGTCACCTAGGCAACCCGTAGCCGACATCCTACAACCAAGACCGAAGCCACCGCTCCGGCATCCACGCCGACCCCGAGGCCGCACACCAGGCGAGCCGCCTGCTCTGCTGCCCGAGCAACCGGAGCCGACACCCTACAACCATCTCCGGAGCCGCCGCTCCGACGTACAGACAGAAACCCTACACGCCGACCCCGAGGCCGCACACCAGGCGAGCCGTCGACTTCGTCACCCGAGCAACCGGAGCCGACACCCAACCACCGTATCCGGAGCCGCCGCTCCGACATCCATGCGGACCCCGAGGCCGCGCACCAGGCTGGCCAACGACACTGCCACCCACATGACCAATGCCGGCACCCCTCCATGACGACGAGATTCGGAGCCGCCGCTCCGACTTCCACGCCAGCCCCGAGGCCGCGCACTACACGAGCCGATGACTCTCCCAGGCCAATACCACTCCAGAACGATGCCTCCAAGAAGGACCGCGACACCGGAGCGTCGCCGTCATCCGCTCCAAGAACCTGGAGCAAGGGTTTTCCCCGGAGTGCGAGAGAAGAGGTCGAAGGCCCTCGAACGACGACGCCTCCAAGAAGGTGTGCGACGCCCATAGGCGTCGCCGCCGCCGGCTTTGGCCAAGGCCGGAGCAAGGCTTTCGCCCCGAGCAGCCAAAGGAAGCCCTCCCCTCGAACCGGCACATGAGAGCCACCGCCCGCCTGAACCACCACCTACCACCAGAGCCAGGAGCCGCCGATCAGAACAGTCTTGTCGACGCCACCTGCGCCACGCAGAGCTACTGACCAGGCCACCCCATCACCACCGCAGGAGCCGGAACCAGCCACGTCTGGTCAGATCCGGCACCCCACGCAGCAGCTACACCCAACCCACCGGCCAGCACCAAGCGTCCGTAGCACGTACGAGGGCCGACGCAGTGCCGCCTAGTACTGGCGCCCCGAGCTCCAGCCGTGGTGCTGCCCACGCAGCCACCAGGCCGCCGTCGTTGAAGAAGAGGTCCGAGGCCGCCGCCCTGGCATCCGAGCATCACAACCCCGCCATCACGCGCCCCAGATCCACGCCGCTGGAGCAGCAGCACTCGCACGGCTGCCAGCATCCCGCGCCAGATCCGGCCACCACGCCCACGTCGGAGGGCCGCGCCACCGCCCACGCCTGATCGAGGCGCCTCCTCAGCCTCGTCGCCGCACGCAGCCGAAGGAGCCCGCTAGGCACCTCCCCCGCCCGATCCAGATCGAGGACGAGGTGAGCCAGTCCCACCACCGCGCCGCCCGGCACACGGCCCACTCTGCCACCGCCGAGAAAGCGCCGGAGAGCCGCCGCGCCGCTGCGCCCGGCGCCAGCGCCGCATCCCGCTGTGGCCACCCCGTCCCGCATCGAGGCCACCACGCGAGGAGCCGAGACCGCCCCGCCGCCGCCGGCGCCGGCCAGGCTTTGCCTTGCCGCACCCTGTGGCGGCGGCGAGGGAGAAGGAGCGGGGGTGAAAGGGCCTCTGGCGGCGGCGGCGTAGTCGCCCTCCCGCCGCAGGCGGGGCGACTGCTTCGGATTTTGAGCTGACAAGAAATGGACAAAACTTGTTGAAAACTCTCTCACACTTCCCTGTCGTCAAAGGGTCGTAGTCGGGCCACCACGAGATGCATCCCTTCATAGGCACAGCTAGGAAATAAATAAAATATAGATGTTCATGTTTTGCTGATTTGAAACGATACAACCCCCATTTAACGAATGACTCAGCTGAACGAAATAAAATTTTACAACCTCAAAGCCAGCCACTTATGATGAAAATGCAAGTCAGAATATGCAATAATTGTGAATTCTTCAGTCGTGTTCAAAGAACCCTCTTAGAAGACACAAAAGACATAATACTGTCAGCTTCCCCTGCATATTTGAAAAAGGAATTACTGGAACTTTTTGTGTTTCTGAAGTGTTCTATAACATACTGCTGATGGTGAATCTAAAAATAATCAGTGGGTGTGTCGGGAAACCGATCATCTATGGGGTCACAAGGATCCCTTCTGCGTTCGGTGGGGGTTAGTTGCACGAAGAGCAGGTCGAGCCGTTAGCACACAGAGGATTTTTATCCAGGTTCGGGCCGCAGAGATGCGTAATACCCTAGTCCTGCTTTATCTGGTTATATGTGTGTTCTTGAGCTTTTGAACTAGCTACGATGCGTGCTTTGTCCAAAAGTCTGAATCCTCTCTCTGTACGTCTAGGACTTCTTTTTATACACAAAGGGTTGACACAGTGGCACACAAGAGGTGGCAAGCTACAATGGTACGAGCTTATCGCTCGACTAACGTAGGACAAGCGCATTTAATGCGTTGCCTATGTGTCCTTTCGCTTTATTGGGGATGACAACAGAGGCCATCTCATCCTTCGTCGCTCCTCCTCGCCTCGCCACACGTCCAGGCCAACGAGGCATGCAGCGCCACGCTGGGCAACCAGCTGTTGTGTTGGCGAAATGATAGGCTTGAAGATCTGCATGCCGCCACGTGATACGTTTCCAATGTATCTATAATTTTTTATTGTTCCATGCTATTATATTACCTATTTTGGATGTAGTGGGCTTTATTTTACACATCTACCATTCTTAAGAAGTTGCTCTTCACTACAAGGCATTCTTTAGACATGCAAGTGGTTCAACTCAGCATAATGCCATGTCATCACATACCAACCAATCACACGTTCACAACTATGTCTCTGCCGACCGATTCATTTACTCATTTCCTCAACAAATATTGCGGTTCTATTCCTTGCATTTGTTCCTCTTCCTATTCTGTAACCAACGAGAGAATTAAGAGAAGCGACGGATGGTCTTACGACTCTTACCCCCGACTCCCCACAACCCCTCCGATAAAACAGAAAGATGGATCGATCATCCACCAGGCCATCCGCGCCCTCTTCGTGCGTCCACAGCAAAGTCGGCCGCACAACGCCAAGAACGCACATCGGAAGCGAATGGTCCTCCTATACACCACTGCCGCCACCTCGCCGCGGCGAGAAGGAGGATAGAGAGGAAGCGACTGCGTGCGGCGGGTTGGCAGATTGCATCTTGGACCTCCCTGGCGCACTACAGCACCGATTCCGAACTTGCTGTCTCTTAAGTCGGACATCCACACAGCTGCGCCATGCTCACGGTGGTGCGACCTCTAGGAGAAGCGTGCGGCCCGTCTCCTCCTCAGTCTTCGAGTCTCGCCGGGAACGTCGGGGACGATGCACCAGCTCGCAGGCATCGACAAGGAGGGAGTTTAGGTGATCCCCGTGACACGAGACTCCAACAGTCCATCCAATCGCATCAAGCAAACAGGCGGCTGTGCACTCGGATGGAACCTGTCCTCGCCGTCCGTCGGGCATGACAAGGCCACCTACCTAAAGGCCCCGGCTACTCGGTGTCCCGTGGCTTGATGGCATGGACCCATTCACTTACGCGCCCCTCACGGCTGCGCTTGCGACTCTAGGTTGTTCAATGATTTGTTGGTGTAGTTCAGGTGCCAGTTGTCATTGAGTCTTCAGAGTACATGGCCGCATAGCAGTGGACAACTGCCGGTGTCGTTGGATGCTATAAACAGCGGGTTTACCTCGACGCGGGCATGTTCATGTTACAAGTGCTGCTGCGGGAAGGTGCTACGAATTATGGAAGGTTCATGCTGTCGAGCAACTCCTACGACATGTACTCTAACTTTAGTGTGAAGCTGCGGAGCATGTTGCAAAACTGGAACAAACACAGGTAACAGAATCGTGACCTTCTGCTTTATAGTCTTGCAGTGATCTGATGCCAAACTTTTAATTAAGAGAGTTTGTGTAGTATTTTGTCAGTACATCGCCTTTTCAACAATCAAATGTTTTATTTGAAAAAATGACAGGGAACGGCACGTTCTCAGAGTACGAAAGCAGAATCTGTAAGTTCTTACATGTTTCCTTGAAAATTACATATTTGTATAAGTTCAACCAGCCTGTAACTCAATCCATATAGTGATGTTGTATACATAGTCTAACTCAAGAATCAGGAAACTGGTGATTTCCTTGACATTTGATGCATTTTTAACTCCCTGTTGTAGGGGTCATCGGTGGCACCTTCCTATTACTCCTACTTCTTACCACTCACACAGGCAGGCAACCCGATCAAGGTTCTGGCGAAAGCCGTCTACACGCATGTCTTTGCAGTCCATACCAACGATATCTTCTTCGTGCCACCACCAACAGTTTTCTCAGTTATGTCATCTTTGATCAGGTCTCTTCGTATCTCAATCAAATTTTGCACTTTCAACTTTCTCAAGCATTCAACCAAAGTTGATACCAATGTATCAACTATCATAGCTGCTTGCTTATTAGTAGTTGGAGCAGAGGTCGATTTATATTTATGTATTTTCCCTAAGGTGTTGACTGGATTTAAATTTTTGTCATTCATCATGAAGGAAAGATTGAAATAAATCTATATACAGATTGTGTAGCTGGTGGAGTGATGATTGTGAAGTACTTTTAGCGATAGATGTCAAGAGAATATGGTTGTATAATAGTATATTTTTCTACTCACTCACAAGCATAGAATTAGCAGCTTCATTTGGTTTCTGTTGTGCTAGCTTGCAATAATACTTTTTGAACCAGTATTAAGGAGCTGGCTCAGTGCTAGAAACTAATTTATTTGCTTGATGTATCTGCAATTTGCACTATTTATTAGATGATAACTTCACTCATGTGTTATGTCAATATTCATCTTGCAAAATTAAATCATCTTTTGTGTCTGTGTACATAGGAACTGATGTTCAATGCTATATGCCAACATGACTAAACATCAAACTACTAATTGCAAAACCTCTTTCATATTAGGTGTGTACAGAACCGTATGCCAATTTCTTTGAAAACAACCCAGCTTTCCATTTGTAAAAGAAAAAACTTTTAATGGTTCTTGAAACTATGTAACTTTGTACTTAGAATCCTACTACATGTCCCGCAGCAACGCACGGGGTATCAATCTAGTTATTATCATTTTTGGGACTAACCTACTAACCGCATGGTTCTTTCTCCCACTGATGTAATAACTCAACATGATGTAAAATCATTCTCTAAATTGCTGCGGTATAAGAACTTGTATAAAGGTGTATGAATAGAACATGAAATAAAAAAGAAATACAGAATAATAGTAGTAGCGCATGCTACGAGAAGCACTACTACTAATTACCAGTAACGCTTGTTGTGGAAAGCGCTGCTACTAAGTCGATATAGCAGTAGCGTAGTCCCACCCACGCTACTGCTAACCTTTAGCTGTAGCGCCTTATCAGTAGCGCGGTACCCCGCGCTAATGATAGGCTTTAAAACCGCGCTACTGCTAGGGTTTTCCCTAGTAGTGTAAAAAGGAAAAACCGCAGGGCACTGCTCATTTACCTTCTCTGCTTCTCCCAATCTCGGACCAGCCGTTCCCCTCTTCTTCCCAAATCCGAACCAGAGTTCTGCGCCCCTGCTCGCCACCTCCGCGCCTCCATTGCCTCTCGATCCCCTGCTCCTCCTTAGTCGCCATGGCGCCCAAAGCTAGCAAGGGCAAGAAAGCGGCCAAGGCCGTCGTGGGGAAGGAGGTGCCGGAGAGTGAGCTGGTGAAGATGCGGAAGGAGCACGCCGTCTTCCCTCTAGCAATTGACGTGCTCGCTCTCAAGGACCAGTTCTTGTGCTTGTGGGGGAAGGAGACGACAGGGCACCCCGCCATGAAGGTCATCCTCGCTCCCTTTGCCAAGGTCGGCCCAGATATTTATCCCTTCTTCACCGACTACTTCTCCTGCGGCCTCTACCTCCCTTTCTCACATTTCTTCAATGACATCATGCACACCTACGGCTTCCATCTCCCAGACTTCATGCCGAACGCGGTGGCGTGCATGGCCCTTTTCGCCCATCTTTGCGAGGGCTTCGCCAGATTCTACCCCAGCATGGTGCTCTTTCACCACTATTTCTTCCCTCGGGTTCAGCAAGAGGACGCCATCACTGGCTCCGTCGCTTGGATCCCGAGGCCTCTGTGCAAGGGCACATACCCGGAAGGCTTCCAGAAGGAGCGGTGGGATGAGTGGCAGGGCCGGTGGTGCTGGATTGGGGAGAAGGAGCCACAGCATTTCTGCGAGGTCCGTCAGAGTCCGCCGGTATGCGGCGATGACTGGAGCGACTTTGCCCCCGACGATGCGAAGCTCACGGTTGCCACCACCAGGATCCTCCGCCTCGTCTATGCCGGCCTCACGCTGGAGATGGTTGGGCCGATTTCATCTGTCGCTATATTGCTCCCTTGCACCAGAAGGGGAGGCCGGCCTCGGATTTCAGGAACGCAGCGGACATCATGAGGCTCCGCCCTGGCTTGAAGCACAACTTCATGGTGATGCAGCACGCGTCCGTCTGCTAGAGGCTTTTTCAGCTCAAGATGGATGAGGACGTCAACGCTGAGTGGACCAGCAAGGCCGCGAAGGCCGGCAAGGCCGGCCACCCGTTCAGGTTGCCGGCAAGGGTGCATCCAATGAGCAATAACTCTCTCCTGACCGAGATTATTGCCACGATGCCCGCCTTCAACGCCCACGGCCTGGATACAACCTGGGCCGAGCCAAAGGCGGAGTTGGTGCAGCAGTTCTTCGACAACTTGTCGGAGGGCACTGTCCACGATGAGCCAGAGCTAATCTGCCCCACTACCGACGAGGAGGTGGCGTACATCGCCGCCAGGGCGTAGGAGGCAGACCTTGCCGCGGAGGCTGGCAGCTGCGGCACCGTGGAGGACGAGGCCGAAGAGGAGTAAAGATTCCTCAAGTGGGTGGGGCCCGCCGGAGAGACCAGTGGTGCTGGTGTCGGGGCTCCCCTTGCCGCAGAGGCGGCCGAAGAGCCGACAGGGAAGGCGTCCGGGGCGGACGAGCCCTCGGCCCCGAAGAAGAGGCGCGTCTTGCGATAGGCCGGCTACAACGAGCCGGTCCGCCCCAGCAAGGCTACGCAGCGGCAAGGGGCTCAAGCGGAGCCCATGCGCCAGACGAGGCGCGTAGCCGCAAAGGAACTGGAGGCAGACGTAGCGACGAAGAGGAACGTAGCGGCGAAGAGGGCCGCAACTGCTTCTTCCTCCTCGACTAGATGTGGTGCCACTTCTTCCTCCTCGAGCAGACGCGTCGCTGCTTCTCCGGCGGTCGAGTGCGTAAGGACTCCGTCTCCTTCCCCGGCGGGCTCCGTCCAAGCGGCCAAATATGACCTTGGGTCGTTCAGCCCAAGGAAGAAGAGGAGGGCAGAAGAAGAGGAGGACGAGTATGCACTCTGTTTCCCCCATCTATTCTCTGACTCCTTATTTGAATTACTTTATCTTGATCTGGCTTTATTGTTGCAGCGGCTCCGAGACACTGGCCCAAAGGGTGAAAAGGGCCAGGGCCTGGACGAGTGCTGAGCCCCCGACAAACACTCCTCGTGCGTGAGGGACAATCTTCACCAGCCCAGACTCCAGCCCCCGGCGCAACCCTCATTCCAGCCCCCAGCTTAAGTTTGCCACTTATTTCTTGCTGGCGGGCGTTGGAGCGTGTCTTCTTACTGGTGACCTTCTCAGGACTGCAGGAAGGGAGCAGCAGCAAGAGGAGCCCCTAAGGGCCGCCCTCGACATGCCGCCCCCATCAACTACGCCGACCAGAGGGGCATCCCCGGCAAGGGCACCTACTGACGAGCCCATGTGCTCGAAGGAGGAGGAGGCGGGCATAGGCGCTGGTGACCCCGTCCTGGCAACAGATGTTGCCGGGGAGGGGGACACATCCTCCCCACCTGCCGCGGGTAAGTACACGCCTTCTGCTTTTTGCCATTATCGCTTTGATTTCTTTCCTTCCCTTTGTCTTGAGTTGCCCTCACTTCGGCTTTATCTTTCTCCCTTCTTTGGTTTCAGATCCCCTCTCGGAAAATCAGGCGGACATCGACACCGTGATCATGGAGATCGCCAAGGACGCCGAGGCTGAGGCCACCAATATTGTGCCGAGGAGGGCGCCAAGGGGCCCATTGAGGAGGCCATCATGGGGCTTGCCGGGGAGGCCGGCAAGGATCTTATCGGGAAGAAGGTGGCCGAGGAGCCTGTTGGAGAGGCCGGCAAGGCTGTCATCGAGGAGGCCGCCGCGAGGCCTGCCGGGGAGCCCGACAAGGCCACCACTGAAGAGGCCGCCAAGGATCCTGCCAGGGAGGAGGTGGTAAGTGACCAGCCTTCCTCCTCCTCAGCCCCTGCCCCGAGCAGGTACTTGAAGGTTGGCGATGATCTCTTCGTCAGCATCCTAGGAGAGGCAGATACCAGAACACCAATCGAGGGGGAGGTCTTTGATGAGGAGATCCTCACCGCTGTCGGGCTCCAGGTTGTTGACGAACCGAGCATCAGCAGTGGCGTCTCCAAGGAGGACCAACTCCTTTAAGCTATAGGCGCTAACTTCCACAAGCTCCAGGCTCTCCATCAGGATCGCAAGGAGAAGGTGGACTCCAGAATGGCGGCTGTGGACAAAGCTGAGGCGGACTTCCAGGAGCGCGTCGCCCAGATGAAAACCTGGTTTGACGAGGCCTGGGAGGATCTGGGGGCCTCCCAAATCCAGCTGAGCGAGCGCCAGCGGGACCTCCTCTTTAAGCAGGCTGATTTTGACAAGGCGCGGGAGGCTTGCCGGGGGCCTTTGGAGTTGTCCCCGGCAAGGGTCTTGCCGGGGATCTTCGTCTTCCGATCCCACGTGAATTCGTGGGTTGCCAATCTTCGTGAGGGTTCGCATGCTACCAGGCATGTGCTCTCCAAATTTTGGTCTTAACGTTGTCAATGGTGTCAGAGCTCTCAACCCCAAGGGTGGTGGCCCTGCTGGTCTCTTCGCAAGCTGCCCTGGCAAGGACCTTGCCGGGGGCTTCGCAGGTCGCCTCGGCAAGGCTTGTTGCCGGGTGTGGCCCTGCCTTGATATTCTTCATTCCTGCCTTGCCTCCGTGTCGTCCTCCTCTGTCTTGCCAAGCCCTGCTGTAGGTGTGATTGCGATCGTCCGTGCACAAGTAAGGGGTACAGAAGTACCCACACTTTTGTACACCAACAGGGTGTGTCATCCGTCAGCTTTTGGGACGCGTCTCCCCTGGCATGTGGACCCGGCCCCACACGTCAGTGGGCCAACATCAGGGTATATTACATCAAAGGATACAGACATACGGCTCCGTGCATTTGTGACTGTGAGCATGACATCGTGTTTGTGGGATCACATTATGGCAGAATAAAATATACTCGTGCACACCATCTAATTACGTGTGTACAATTCTCATTTCTCAGTTTCATCACATGTGACTTTTGAGCACAAATCTTTAATAGAAAACACCAGGAGTACGAATCCATAGCCTCCCATGTCACTATACAATTTGATTGAGTTGAGTCAAGGACGTGTGGAGCATTACCTACCTCATCAACTTCATGTTCCATTTTCTTCTGTCTGCAACAAAAAAGTATCAGTGGAACCACGTAAACGTAATGCACATACGTGAAGATGCCCATATGTTATTTTCGTCTATTGCTATTCAAAATCAGATAACCATCTTTTTGCTTTGGCAGCTCACCAGGGTAAAAAACAATGAATCACGGCTGATATAGTTTAGACTCAGCTCTAGTATCAAACAATTGGCAAACAAACTACGATGATTGTTTCCAACCTCCGTACTACTGGCAAAGTAATAGTGATAAACATCAAAAGGGCGGAGTGAACTGCCTATATAAACACACCATTATACAAGGAAAAGCTATTAAAATGAGTACCGTATAAGAACGTCAACAAATATGTAACTTCCTTTTGGTATTAAGTCATCTTCACAAGAAACTAACATGAAATGCATTGTTGCACCAGGTTACCAGGCCTTCGTGAAGCAATGTGTTTTTACGAAATGCAATATGTTGTAATATTTTTCATGACCCGCGAGTCGTGGTACGACAATTGGCAGGAACCAATATGATTGTCTTTTTTTTACTTGTTGACCTACGTGTCAGCGAGTGGTGACAAGTGATAATCATGCATCAATGGACCTCGACTCGGTGTCGTACTCGAACAAGGAGTTATACGCCAATATGAGGTTGAAGGAACGGCGTGCAAAGAGGTTATACACATGGGGAATAAATGTTGTGTGACTGCAGAGTTTTCTGTTGAAAAACTATTGCCACGTCAGAGATTTCGAAGTTGCTACCATGGTAGAGTTTTTTGCTGTAAAACTATTGCCATGGCAGAGAATTTGAAACTGATGCCACGACGGGGGTCTCCTGTTGAAAAACACTACCACGACAGGCATAACGAAAACGGCTGCCACTACAAAAAAATATTGTTGAAAAACACAGCCATGACAAGATTTCACGAAGTGGGCTTCAACGGGATTTCACGAAGTAGGCTTCAAAGACGATCCAAAATTCTTCAACATAAGGGGCTATACCATGTCACTGAATAATGAATTGCTTGTGATGTTAATCCCTTTTTATGCAGCTTGTTTAATGTGCGGTAGACGTGTTTTATATGGTGATCCTTCACAAAAAATACCAAGTAGTTAATGTTCATCCAAGTGCAGCGTCGTCTGAAATATTTGCCACTCTGAGGTACACCATGTTACATGGGTACGATAAGATTGAGATTTATGAGACGAACTGTTTGCAGAACAAGCCACTTGCTTGTCTTGACGAGTTCAAGATCGTCTTGAAGCTCGAAACATACCCATCGAAAGGAGAGCACGCATCATACGAGATATAACCAGCATGCTGATTTTACTGATCTCATTATTCTGATGTCACATCAATGCCGGAGTAAGTGAGTCGTGGATCTTGAATCGCCAATGATCAATAATGAGGGATATTGATTTTAGTGAGAGCATAGTCTAATTAATTATTAATTTGAGATGCATAAATTATGAACGAGTCTCGAAGTGTGTTTGCATTTTCGTTGTAGATAAAATGGCATGCAATCCCACCTTTGCACCGCTCCTTTTTCTTGGGAAAAAAATAGTTGCAACTAGCAACAACTTTACATGTTGGCACCGTAATCAAGAGGATTGTCCTCGAAGGTGCTAAGAAATAACATGTTCTAGAGCAGATTCTCGTTGACGCTCTGATAACCCACAAGTATAGGGGATCGAAACAGTTTCGAGGGTAGAGTATTCAATCCAAATTTATTAATTCGACACAAGGGGAGCCAAAGAATATTTTCAAGTATTAGCAGTTGAGTTGTCAATTCAACCACACCTGGATAACTTAATATCTGCAGCAAAGTATTTAGTAGCAAAGTAGTATGGAAGTAATGGTAACAGTAGCAAAAGTTACACTAACAGTTTTGTAGTAATTGTAACAGTGGCAACGGTAAAGTAACTAAGCAAAGATCAATATGTGAAAAGCTCGTAGGCATTGGATTAGTGATGGATAATTATGTCAGATGTGATTCCTCATGCAATAGTTATAACATAGGGTGACACAGAACTAGCTCCAGTTCATCAATGTAATGTAGGCATGTATTCCGAATATAGTCATATGTGCTTATGAAAAAGAACTTGCATGACATCTTTTGTCCTACCCCCCGTAGCAGCAGGGTCCTATTGAAAACTAAGGGATACTAGTATAATGCCCGTGCGTTGCCACGGGCTTTTGAAATATTTCTGTTGAGATGTATAAACATAATGCATGTTTAGGGCCCGTACGTCCCCGCGCGTGGAGACGACCCCAACGCTTTTGCTCCTGGAAGCCAGATCTGCGGAGACGCTTGCGACGCAGTGCGATTTGGTGAAGCAGCAGATTCCCAGCTCCAAGAAAAATAGAAGACAGAGATGAGAGAAATTACAGGTGTTTTTCCATTCCGAAGTGAATCCAGATCGAACCGGTATGCGCTACTGACTCCTCCCTCCCGATCGAGCAGCTGCTCTGCCCCCACCCCCACTTGCGCGTGATGGGCTAGGCCTATGAACAGGAGCTGGAGCGCCAAAGCTCAGCCGAACGCTCCTGGCTAGCGCTGGCTCCCAGGAGAAGCTGGCTAGCGCGGGAGCCAGGAGAACTTCCGAACAGGCCCTTAATTTCACATGTAGAGATAAGATATCACGGGAATGTCGGTGCCTTGCCATGTGCTACGAAAATATTTTGCTAGAATTATGTAAACATAATGCATGTCAAATTTCACATGTAGAGACAAGATAGCACGGGCAAAATTGGGTATTTATTGAAGTCCAATTCTCTTACAACGTAGATTGATAAAAAAAGATAAATTAATGATATCTACATATAGTGATGATCCAACTAAAGTTCTATTACAAATTAATATCTAGTTGTTGTGCTTAAGAAATTCGCCCACAATATCAGGAATGTTGTCTTTAGTTTCATTCGCACAATATTTGAGCAAATATAATAAAGGACTCTTCCTCAGCTTATACACATCTCACACAAGCAACGTGTAACGAGAATACTTCATGCCGTAGGTCTTAGAATGTGCAACAGAAAATACTCATGGTGCTAACCGGACGAAGTAATTCTTTACCATTCCTCCAGAGCATAAAAAAACATAATAGCAAGACACATCCTGCAATTTCCTAAATTAGTATTATTTTAAAATAGTGATAACAAAAATAAATGCTTGTATTTTGAACATTGATGGTTTTTGTAGTATATTTCTCGGAAAAGTTACTAACTTTCTATGGTTTCCAGGTTTACCCCTCGCTTACTCACTCACTCACCCACTCGCTTAGTCGCCTCTTCACGCTCATTCCCCTCGCTCACCCACTCCCCCAAATCCCTAGCCCGTGGCGGCGACGCACCTTCCCCTCACTTGCGTCGGCGATGCACCTCCCCCTCACCTGCGTTGGCGACTCAGCCGCGCCGCCGCCCTTCTCCCCAAGCGTCGCCTCCTCACATTCTCTTCCGCGTCGCCTCTCCCTCTCGCCCGCATCCTCTGCATCACGGTCGAGCCAAAGTTGGCTGTTTTAACGAGGTCGAGTTGGAGCCTGACGAGCGCGGGCACGGCGGCCTTGTTCTGCTCGACGACGGCGGCGACGGACGCTAGCGCTGATGAGGATACAGACATAGGGTAGGGTCACAGGCCTGACCTGTGCTCCCTACCTAAGGTCACTATCCTAGAAGCAAAGAAGCTCAAGAGACAGCAAGGGGTACCCAATAAAGATGTCGACTGCAATCCACTCGACCAACAAACCACTCGGATACCCCTCCTTCCCGAAGTCACACGACCAGGCAACCACTCGACCATGCGAGGAACCACTCAACCTGTTGAAGACCAGAAGTCACTCAGAACAGCAACGGGCAAGTATTCACTCTGTAGTCTTTAAGCTCATTAAAGACACTTAAGGCTTGCGTTACCAGTAACGCCTCAATCTTTATGTACATTCAACCCTCTGTAATGGTGGATGGCTGGGGTCCTGGCGAACTCTATATAAGCCACCCCCACTAGTAGAAAACAGGGCTTTGGTTCGGGCCTGGCCAGCCCATTAGTCCCGGTTCTTCATGTACCGGGACCAATGGGGGGCATTAGACCCGGTTCATGAGCCCAGGGGGCCAGCTGGGGCCTCGTGGGCATTGGTCCCAGTTCGTCAGGACCCATTTGTCCCGGTTCTAGGCACGAACAGGGACCAATGGTCCACGCTCCTGGCCCACAGCCATTGGTACTGGTTCGTGCCATGAACCGGTATAGAAGGGTGGGATTTAGTCCCGGTTCATGCCACAAACCGGAACAAATAGGTTGCCTATATATACCCATCGCCGCGGCAGAGCACTCTATTTTTTCTGGCCGGCGAGGGGAGGGCATTTGTGTGCTCTAGCTCACCTCCTATGCACATGAGGTGTTCGATGAAATGCCCGAGCCACACTAGTTAAGCTTTCTCCTCTCGAAGCTCGACCTCGGAGCTCCATTTTTCTCGAGATTTGTCTAGATTTAGCGGTCCGTCATGCCTCGTCCCCGGTTTCACCGCCGTTGATCGCCCGCGCCGATCTCGTCGCCGGCACCATCGTGGTAAGCCTCTTGTTCTTATCTTCTTTCTGATTTTCTTACTTTAGATAGAGACTTGTCTGATTTTCTTACTCTAGATAGATACTTGTTTGATTTTCTTATTTTTGACACACATAATTATATATAATGCACGTAGATGAACCGACAATGGATGTATGGTGACAGACACACCTCCGAGTACATTAAGGGCGTGCATAATTTTCTCGAAGTGGCTGAGGCAAACAAGCATAATGGTTTTATGTGTTGTCCATGCCCTAAATGTGGGAATACGAAGTCTTACTCTGACCGGAAAATCCTTCACACTCACCTGCTTTACAAGGGTTTCATGCCACACTATAATGTTTGGACGAGGCACAGAGAAATAGGGGTTATGATGGAAGACGACAAAGAAGAAGAGGATGATGACAACTATGTGCCCCCTGAATACGGTGATGCTGCAACGGGGGGAGCTGCTGAAGATCAAGAGGAACCAGAAGATGTGCCAGATGATGCTGCAACGGGGGAAGCTACTGAAGATCAAGAGGAACCAGACGATGTGCCCGATGATGATGATCTCCGCCGGGTCATTGTCGATGCAAAGAAGCAATGCGAAAGTGAAAAGGAGAAGCTGAAGTTCAATCGCATGTTAGACGATGACAAAAAAAGGTTGTACCCCAATTGCGAAGATGGCAACACAAAATTGGGTGTTGTACTAGAATTACTGCAGTGGAAGGCAGAGAATGCTGTGCCTGAGAAAGGATTTGAGAAGCTATTGAAAATATTGAAGAAGAAGCTTCCAAAGGATAACAAATTGCCCGACAGTACGTACGCAACAAAGAAGGTCGTATGCCCTCTAGGATTGGAGGTGCAGAAGATACATGCTTGCCCTAATGACTGCATCCTCTACCGCGGTGTGTACAAGGATTTGAACGCAAGCCCGGTATGTGGTGCATTGCGGTATAAGATCAGACGAGATGACCCTAGTGATGTTGACGGCGAGCCCCGCAGGAAGAGGGTTCCTGCGAAGGTGATGTGGTATGCTCCTATAATACCATGGTTGAAACGACTATTCAAAAACAAAGAGCATGCCAAGTTGACACGATGGCATAGTGAGGACCGTAAGAAAGACGGAAAGTTGAGAGCACCCGCTGACGTATCGCAGTGGAGAAAAATCGAGAGAGAGTACTGGGCTGAGTTTGCACGTGACCCAAGGAACATATGGTTTGGTTTAAGCGCGGATGGCATTAATCCTTTCGGGGAGCAGAGCAGCAATGACAGCACCTGGCCCGTGACTCTATTTGGATGTGCATGAAGCGGAAGTTCATTATGATGCCAGTTCTCATCCAAGGCCCTAAGCAACCCGGCAAAGACATTGATGTGTACCTAAGGCCATTAGTTGAAGAACTTTTACAGCTGTGGAATGGAAACGGTGTTCGTGCATGGGATGAGCACACACATGAGGAATTTAACCTGCACGCGTTGCTGTTTGTAACCATCAACGATTGGCCCGCTCTCAGTAACCTTTCAAGACAGACAAACAAGGGATACCACGCATGCACACACTGTTTAGATGACACCGAAAGTATATACCTAGACAAATGCAGGAAGAATGTGTACCTGGGCCATCGTCGATTTCTTCCGACCAACCATCAATGTCGAAAGAAGGCAAGCATTTCAAAGGCAAGGCAGATCACTGGAAGAAGCCCGCCATGCGTACCGGTGATCACGTACTTGCTATGGTCAATGATTTACACGTAATCTTTGGAAAGGGTCCCGACGGACTAGCTGTTCCGAGTGACGCTGGGGGACATGCACCCATGTGGAAGAAGAAATCTATATTTTGGGACCTACCCTACTGGAAAGACCTAGAGGTCCGCTCTTCGGTCGACGTGATGCACGTGACGAAGAACCTTTGCGTGAACCTTCTAGGTTTCTTGGGCGTGTATGGGAAAACAAAAGATACAACTGAGGCACGGGAGGACCTGCAACATTTGCACAAAAAGACGGCATGCCTCCAAAGCAGTATGAAGGTCCTGCCAGCTACGCTCTTACCAAATAAGAGAAGGAAATCTTCTTTGAATGCCTGCTTAGTATGAAGGTCCCGACTGGCTTCTCGTCAAATATAAAGGGAATAATAAATATGGCAGAGAAAAAGTTCCAGAATCTAAAGTCTCATGACTGCCACATGATTATGACGCAACTGCTTCCGGTTGCATTGAGGGGGCTTCTACCAGAAAACGTCCGATTAGCCATTGTGAAGCTATGTGCATTCCTCAATGCAATCTCTCAGAAGGTGATCGATCCAGAAATCATACCAAGGCTAAGGAGTGATGTGGTGCAATGTCTTGTCAGTTTTGAGCTGGTGTTCCCACCATCCTTCTTCAATATCATGACGCACGTCCTAGTTCATCTAGTTGACGAGATTGTCATTCTGGGCCCCATATTTCTACACAATATGTACCCCTTTGAGAGGTTCATGGGAGTCCTAAAGAAATATGTCCGTAACCGTGCTAGGCCAGAAAGAAGCATCTCCATGGGCCATCAAACAGAGGATGTCATTGGATTTTGTGTTGACTTCATTCCTGGCCTTAAGAAGATAGGTCTCCCTGAATCGCGGTATGAGGGGAGACTGTTTGGAAAAGGCACGCTTGGAGGGGACTCAATAATATGCAGGGACGGATATTCTTGGTCTCAAGCACACTACACAGTACTAATGAACTCTACCTTGGTGACCCCGTATGTCGATGAACACAAGAACAGTCTGTGCTCCAAACACCCGGAGCGGTGCGACGACTGGATTACAAGTGAACACATCAGGACTTTCAGCAGTTGGTTGGAAACACGTCTCAGAGGTGAGAACACTGTTTGTGCTGAGCTGTACTCATTGTCCAGGGGACCATCTTCGACTGTATTGACTTACAAAGGATACAAGATAAATGGGAATACATTTTACACGCTCGCCCAAGATCAAAAGAGCACCAACCAAAACAACGGTGTCCGCTTTGATGCAGCAACCGAGAGGGGAAAGGACACATATTACGGTTACATAGTGGACATATGGGAACTTGACTACGGACATGATTTTAAGGTCCCTTTGTTTAAGTGCAAATGGGTCAATCTGTCAGGAGGCGGGGTACAGGTAGACCCATAGTACGGAATGACAACAGTGGATCTGAACAATCTTTGGTACACTAACGAACCATTCGTCCTAGCCAATGATGTGTCACAGGTTATCTATGTGAAGGACATGTCTACCAAACCGAGAAAAAGAAAAGATAAGGAAGCGAATACATCATACGATGAGCCAAAGCGCCACATAGTTCTATCAGGAAAAAGGGACATCTTGGGAGTGGAGGGCAAGACAGACATGTCCGAAGATTATGAAAAGTTTCATGAAATTCCTCCCTTCAAAGTCAAGGCTGACCCAAGCATCCTGATAAATGATGAAGATTATCCATGGTTACAGCGCAATAAGGAAAGGACACAAGCAAAGATAAAGTGAAGACTTTCTCCACAACTATTATGATGATACCATGCCAACTTTCATTTGAAATTCCTGTTGTAACAGATGAGTTTCCGTATGAAACCCTCATACTTCGAAAGAGATTGTTCGTTTTGTACACGAAGTGTATCCAGCTTTTCCCATAACCCTCTCAACTTTTTAGGACATGCTATGTGGGTGAAATGATGATACCATGCCAACTTTCAACCTTTTCAGAGTTCATTTGAAATGCTTTTCAATTTCAAGGTATTATAGCTCAAAAAAACCCAGTAAATGCTTTCATAAAACTCTAATAGCAAAAGGAAGCAACTAAAAAGCATTTATAAACCTCTAGTATTTTTTAAACTAAAATTATATGAAATTTATGCAACTAAATTATCAAAGTATTTTCTGTTCAAAACATGAAAAGCAGAAGGAATTATCATAAAGAATTTTTTGTTAGAAACTTTAGTAGCAAAAAGAATTTTCATAAAGATTTTTTTTGATAGAAACTAAAATAACAAAATCTGTTTTGAATATAATGATAAAGTGTAGTAATATTAAATAGCAGGAAAAAGAATCACTCAAAATATATTTTTATAGTGAAGTTATTCACAAACTAGTGATTCACACAAATTTCAAAGAATTAAAATTTAAACTATTCAAATTTGGAAACTAATGGAGTAACAGAAAGATTATAATTATTCTGAGCTAAAAGCAAAAAGAATAAAAAAATAAAGCAAAAATCAAAAGAAAATAAATAATTAAAAAAATACTAGAAAAAATAAAAAAATGCCGCCTAATGGGCCACACAGCCTGCATACGACTAGAAACCCATCTGTACATGGGCCAGGATGCAGGCCCGCAGGCCCAATAGGCCCAACACATTAGTGACAAGGGTAGGAAACTAATGCCTGCATATTAGAGAGGAGCTCAGCACCTGAGCTGCACCGCAGCTTATAAACAGGTGCTGAGCTCCCTCAGCTAGCGAGGTGGGACTAAACTTCCCACCACACCGCGCCAGCACAAGACCTTTGGTCCCGGTTGGTGGCACCAACCGGGACTAAAGGGGTGCATTGGTACCGGTTGGCTGCTTCCCGCCCTTTGGGCTGCTGAAAAGAGGCCTTTGGTCCCGGTTGGTGGCACCAACTGGGACGAAAGGTCGCATTAGTCCCGGTTTGTCTCACGAACCGGGACCAAATGCCTCATCTATATAACTGGCCCTCGTGAAAATTTCATTCAGTTCGTTCTTCCCTGCCCCGACGCCGCCAGGCTGCCCCTCTCCGCCTCGCCGTCGCCGCCCCGCGCCGTCCCATGCCGCCCCGACGCCGTCCCGCGCTGCCTTGACGCCGTC